>NW_026057584.1:77853324-78013344 GCF_023721935.1 Panthera uncia | reverse complement strand
GGGAGGGAGGGGAGGGTGGGTGATGAGTATTGAGGAGGGCACCTTTTGGGATGAGCACTGGGTGTTGTATGGAAACCAATTTGACAATAAATTTCATATATTTAAAAAAAAAAAGAATGGTAAAGCTAAAAGGAGACTTATCCTTTAATGACTTCCTTAGCTCTTATATTTTGTAATTATTTTATGGCTTATTAAGTTTAGTATATAATTTTACAAATGATTATATTGTGATTATTTTAAATTTCCCTGTATATATATTATGTTTTTCTATTTTGTACTTTATCAAATTCTAATAAAATTTATTATTGTTTCATATTTGAAACAATTCAAATACATTGTTTGTATCTTTCATTCTGTGTATTGACTATCTATATCTCCCCTGTTACACTGATTTATAAGCATTCTTAACATACGGATATTAGTCATTTGTGTCTTATAGGTGTTGTAAGTATTTTCTCCAAGTTGTTTGTGGTGTCCGTAGCCATAGAGATGATTTAAATTTATTTGCGGTCAAATCTGGCAATCCCTACTTTCTAGTTTTGACACTACTTATTGAACGAGTTGAATTGGAAATGCCACGTTCAGCACACATTGAACAAGCGTGTATGTCTGTTTCTAGAGTCTTTGTGATTTTTCTTGTCTTCTTTTATTTTTACTTTCTGGGTTTTTATTTTTATTTTTTACTTTATTTGATTTTGTTTTTTATTGTGAAGTATAATAAACAGAAAATTTTAAAGAACTTATGTATACAGTTTAGCAAATGATGGTAAAGTAAGCATCCATGTAATTACCACTCAGGCACAGAAAGGTCATTTCTATCCTGACCTTGACAGTAATAATTTCCTTTCTTTTGTTTTTAGTTTTACCACATCTGTATGCATTCCTAAACAATATAGTTTAGTTTTGTCTATTTTTAAATTTTACATAATGGATTAATGCTATATGCAATTTTTATAACTTTACTTTTCACTTAATATCATGTCTGTTGCTTGTTATTATTATAGAATATCCATATATGACTATTTCTATTTATCTCTTCTACTGTTGAGGCAGAACTGAGTATTTCCAGCTTTTGTCAATTAAGAACTAGACACTAGGTAAACTGTACACTCTTGTACATGGACTCTGGTGGTCATAAACAATTAAATGATCAGAGTAAGTACGAGAGGAGCAGCTAAGTGGACCAGTAAGTAGGAGTGGAAATTATGGGTCAAAGAATATGCTCATCTTCAACTTTAATAAATAATACTACCTGTTTTCCACTATTGGTACCAATTTATGTTCTCAACAGTCATGTATGCTCCTAACTTGCCTACCCCTTGAGATAAAAGAGATAAAGCTTTCTAAATTTTGTCTATCTGATAAATGCGTAGTAGTATAATCTTATGGTCTTAATTTGCATTTCTGTGACTTGCTAGTAAAGTTGAACTTCTTTTCACACATTTATTAGACTTTTGGGTGTTCTAGTGTTTTTTGAGAAGTGTCTGTTTAAATCTCCCCCATTTTTCTCAGTTGCTGGCCTATTGCTCTTTATTCTAGATAATAATCCTTTGATAGTTATATGTGTTGCAAATATCTTCCTCCTCTCTGTGGCTTGTCTTTTTATTAGTCTAATACTGGAATTTGATGAACAGGGGTTCTTAATTTTCATGTAGTAAACTTCATCAATTTTCTCCTTCATGACTAGGAGAATAAAAATCCTTCTACCCCAAGATCATGAAGATATGTTCCTATATACTCTTCTAAAAGCTTGGAGTTTGGGGCACCTGGGTGGCTCAGTTGGTTGAGCGTCTGACTTTGGCTCAGGTCATGATCTTGTGGTCCATGAGTTCGAGCCCCGCATCAGGTTCTGTGCTGACAGCTCAGAGCCTGGAGCCTGCTTCGGATTCTGTGTCTCCTTCTCTCTCTGCCCCTCCCCCACTTGTGCTCTGTCTCCCTCTGTCTCTCAAAAATAAATAAATGTAAAAAAAATTTTTTTAAGCTTGGAGTTTACCTTTCACATTTAAGTCTTTAATCACCCTGGAAATTTTATGTTTTTGGATATGGTATGAACAAGAGATCTAATTTTATTTTTTTGTGTGTCAATAGCCAATTGTGCCAGCAACTTTTATCAAAAATTTCATTGTTTCCCCACTGGGTGAAATTCCTCCTCTGCTATCAATTTTTTCCAGATATGTATGAATTTTTTCTGGGCTCCCTACCCTATCCACTGGTCTATTTGTCTATTTGTCCACGGATCTATTTGTCTATCCCTGCACCAATACCACACTGTATTAATTCTGTAGCTTTCTGATCTGCCTTGATATCTGGAAAAGCAAGTCCTCCCACTTCATGTTTTATCCTTATGAGAGTTTTCGCTCTTCTTGTGTTTGATATTTGATATAAATTTTAACTTTTTTCTTTTTTTATTGAAGTATAATTAACATACAATGTTAGTTTTAAGTGTAAAATATAATGATTCAACAATTCTCTACATTACTCAGTGCTCATCACAATAAGCGTACTCTTTTAAAGATTTTTTTTAATGTTTATTCATTTTTGAGAGAGAGAGGGCAAGAGAGAGCATGAGCAGGGGAGGGCAGAGAGAGAGAAGGACACAGAATCTGAAGCAGGCTCCAGGCTCTGAGCTGTCAGCACAGAGTCTGATGCGAGGCTCGAACTCATGGACCGTGAGATCGTGACCTGAGCCGAAGTCAGAAGCTCAACCGATTGATCCACCCAGGCACCCCAACAATAAATGTACTTTTGATCCCCCTTTACCTATGTCTCCCCCTGCCCCCATCCACTTCCCCTCTGGTAACGACCAGTTTGTTCTCTGTATTTAAGAGTGGGAGAGGGGCTTATCTGTTTGTTTTGTTCCTTAAATTCCAAATATGAGTGAAATCATCTGGTATTTGTCTTTCTCTGACTTATTTCTATGCTGACAGCACAGAGCCCGATGTGGGGCTCAAACTCAGAACCGTGAGATCATGACCTGATCTGAAGTCAGATGCTTAACCAATGGAACCACCCAGATGCCCCAATCTATTTGACTCTTCCTAAGTCAGTATCATGCTGTTTTAATTATTATGTCTCTTTAGTATGTTTTATATCTGTAGGGCAAGCTACCCTCATTCTTCTAAAATTCACTTGGCTATTTACACTTTTGTTTTTTTAGAAGTACTAAGAATTCGCTTATCAGGTTTCACAAAAATTATCCTTGGATTATTTTTTAATGATTGCATTGAATTTGTGGATTTATTTTGCAAGAATTGACCACATTCATAATTTAATCTTGCTATCGAGATTCTTGTTTACATCCATCAGTAAAGGTTTAAGGTTTTCTTTATATAGATCTTGGACATCAAGCAGTACAAGTGTATTCCTAGGTATATGAAAGCATTTATTTTCACTATAAATGAGATTTGTATAGAATTTCTAATAGCTGCTACTTATCAAGTTTCTTTTTTATTACTGATTTATCATTTATTATTATTAACTTTTTTTTATGACATTCATTAGGAGTTTGAGAAGGTTGAAAATAAATGTGGGTGCTCAGTCAGCCATCTTGAATCCCAAGCAAGGACATAGCATTTTGAGAAAATTTTGGAAAGAACTTTAAGAGTTGGACATTACAGGAAGAAGAGCTTTCCAGGATTATAGATAGTAGGGACACTCACATAGAGGTGGGAAAGTGTGTGGCATATTTGGTTTAGACCGAGTAAGATATATGTAGAGAAGTAATGGAAGACTATAGAGTAGAAGCTATGCTATGGATGACACTGAATGCCTAGCTAAGGAGTAGAAAATGATATATACTGACCTTTCAAGTTGCTACTCTCTTCTATATAGTGTAGAGCTTTAAGGCAATTAGATATTAGCAAAATGGAAATACATCAGAAACATGCATTATACAGTGTAAAATTAAGCATATTCAATTGTGGAACATGCAGATCCAGTAACTCAGCAGGATATATAGCTGTAAATAAGAGCTTTCTCAAATTATGAAGCCACTCAGGTGTTACTTGCTTCCCCAAATCCATGTTGAACACAGTAAGTTTCACCAATGTTGCCCACTCATCCTTCCAAATACTCCTACCTCCTCCTACTGATGTTCACTGAAGTCAAACCCCATGAAAAATACATAAACGTGGTACAGGGAGATTTAAAATGTTAAATTACCTTCTGGGCCACTTCCCTGATTTCTTGTAGGACTTGGACATAGGTTTATTTTCTATGTGAGCTCTTCAGTAAGCTTCATTGTCAGGAGTGTCCTCACTTTTTTAGGCAACGCGTCTCTTGATCTCTGCATTGAACTGAGAACAAACAAGGGTTTTCTGTGTTTTGCTCCTATTATCCCCTCTCCACAGTCTTATCCAAAATTGTTCTTTGAGCCCACTATTCCGGTTACCCAATTGCTATGGAGTAAATTATTAGAATCTACAACCTGCTGCCCATTGCCACCCTGACTTCACAAATGAATGGGTCTCAAAACAATGCCAGCCTTAAATTGCTGACTTCTAAGGAGTTTCCAATATGACCTATAAAGATAAACTAGCAAAGCTGATTATCTTGTGTGACTTGTGAGGCACAAGTACCTCCAATTGTCTCCTTGCACACAAATTATAGATGTCTATGCACATGTGTGTGTGCATACGTATGTGTGTACACATATGTGTGTGTGTCTTTCCCAGGAAAGAGACTTCCCAAATACTGGTTTGAATATATAAGTCCTTATATTGTTAAAAATAAGGCCTAATGTTAAAAAATTATTCATTACATGTATTTATTTATATATACATGTGTGTGTAAATACGAATATAGAGGCAGTTGCACAATTTACAACATAAAAGTTTCCTCTAGCTTAGATGACAACTTTCTAAATGGAATATACATTTCCATGTTCATCATTAGTTTTCAAATGTGCTGGTCTTGGGGAGGAAACTGTTGTACCACTTCTAGTTGGCAAGATAAGGCTGTATCGAGTAGGTGGCATTTTCTGAGGTCCCATATAGGACAAGCCAACCCACCTAAGCCATCCTTAGACAATGATTTATTAAATAGTTCTTTTTTTGATTGATTAAGTAGTTCTCAGTGCTCTGCATGAGTAATAAGCAGTCTGGAAATGCCTAACTTATTTGATGGAGTTTGAACTAATATCTAACTCATCTTTCTGTCATTGTCACTGAGGCCAGAACAGATTGTTCTCCAAGAAGGAAAGTGAAAATGAGAGTTTTTCAGTAATAAATTTTTGTGGCCAGCCAAAAACATTAGAGGTTGGAATGTTCGACAATATAGCAAACATGGGCAGCTAAATAGACAACAATTGCCCCGTCGATTCCATGTCCAGTTTAGCGCCAGGAAGATCCCTGGGGCGCAGGTCTATTGTTAAAATCTGGTTCATTATGGACTGAACAGTCTAGCTGACCTATTGAATGTAAGTGGTTTGGAAGTCACCAAAAAACTGGGTCAATTCTACCATCTCCAATGACCTAAGATATACCTTAGGGAGAGTCAAGATGGCACTATGGGCCTTGAATTAAACAGATAACCTCACATGCAAACCAAAGCTTAAAGTGGTATCTTTTGTAATTATTATTTCAGTAGACAGATGCCTGGAGTGGGCACATTTTGGGCCCTGGTTAAACTCGAGGACGGTTTTTTCCCAAAATGGAAGCCTAGTCCCATAAAGCCTCTATGTAGCTTTCTTTTCACATAAGTAAACAAGGGAATTAGGACCAGCTTTTCCCAATCTGAGTTCTTGAGAATCATTAGTCTCACAACTTGTTTGATGAAAAGAGAGTTCCATTGCCAACAAATGTGGGAAATGCAGAGCATTATAACCCTTCTCTGAGATTTGCAAGCACATTCAGTTGTGATGGCTCCAAGAAACGGAGCCTCAAAGTAAAAGAACCCTGCTGGCTTCTTTTGTTTCATATTACATGTCTAAAAATTACCTAACCATAGCACAATCATCGGTACATCAGTGCATTTCATCGCATAAAATACAGTTTGTGAATCCCACTTGTCCACAGTGGCAACTCCAGATCTGCCTCAGTCTAAACCCAAATGCTTTGGACGGGCACAGAAAAAAATCGGCACCCAAGGCTGGGAACAGTCTGTTTACCATCTTCTCTATCTCTGACCTGCATGCCATTCAATTTACAACTAAATAATGTGTTACTCTTAAAATCACCCCCCTGCTTTCGGACTCATTTTCCTCATCTGTAAAATGACTGAGCTGTGTGACCCTTTCAGCTCCGTCATGGCATGAAATATCTTCCTGTGTGTGAGGTTCACTTTAGACCTTGACCTCTCTACTGCCCTGCTGGGCTGCTGAGTGACAGGCACCATAGCTAATTCTCCATAAATAGATGTCCCACATCTTGGGTCTCAGGATGATTTTATAGCTGAAGACTGACATGGGGTAACTTTCAAACAAAACCAATTTGACCTCCAAGAAAAAATATTTTACACTATTTTTAAGACATTACATTACATTATAAAGCAATGCTATATGTTTTTTAATTTAATAAATGTAAATGATAGTCCTGATTTTTATTTAAAAAAAAAGTTTAAAGCTAACCAATACTTACTGAGCTATTTCTCTGGACAGGAAAATATCCAAGAGGCATTTTGATGTACCTTAGAGCTACTCCAGGAGTCACTGGAGTTAATAATGACTTTTTACCTAAAACATTCCTACTGCTGTTTCCTTTTGCTTTTTATGAAAAGTGATAAAAAAAAAAAAACCTTTCAATGTGATTAGTACACTTCTTGATTGGTTATAGGTATGCCTCATTCAGACACCCCAGGAGCTTAACAACTAGCAGAAACATTTAGTTTCTCTGCCATTTTGCTCACCTCTGAATGGTGACCAAAAGAATATCATTCCAGCTGATCTCAGAATGAATCCAAGGCTGCAGAGACTGGGAGGATCTGCAAGTAAAATGCAAATCTAGTTTAGATGCCCAGGAAAATAGGATTTTCTGGGAAGAAAAAAGAATTACCCAAGTCATGACATTTTCAAGAAAAAGTAATAGTAGTAAACAGATAAACTAGTAATGTGTTAATGTCAGGTGAATATCCAAAACAAAATCCTAACCCTATTAGAGTTTGTAACTTCTACTTCTTGGAATAAGCAGAGAATATTTCTACAGATAAGGAAGAAGTAAAGAGTGGTCCCACATGTGGGGCACCTGGGTGGCTCAGTTGGTTAAGCGTCCAACTTTGGCTCAGGTCATGATCTCACAGTTTGCGAGTTTGAGCCCCGTATCGGGTTCTGTGCCGACAGCTCAGAGCCTGGAGCCTGCTTTGGATTCTGTGTCTCCCTCTCTCTCTTGGCCCCTCCCCCACTCGCACCCAGTCTCTCTCAAAAATAAAAAAATAAACATTAAAAGAAAGAGTAGTCCCACATGGAAAGAATGGGTAAAGAATATGAACTGTAAAATGCACTATTCTTGGAGGCTAACTGCTTGGCATCCTTAGAAAAGCAAAAGGAATCCTTCTCCCTACTCCACCTCAATTCATTTTATTGATATTCTTTTTCATCAGATGCGCAAAATGCAAATGAACGCAGAATCGCAAGAATGGTTGTTGCTTTGCCATGCTACCGACAGGCCCAGACCAGGAGCCTAAACAGGGACCATTGCTGGTATTTGGCTAGAGGTTAGCCCAGGTGGTGCTCTATTGGTATACAGTCTCTCCCTCAGCCCTTTGAATATATTCCACCACTTCTAAAGCTGCGTCTGCTTCTCTGTGCCCGAGGCTCTTTTCCTCAGGACTAAGGAGAGCTGCACGGCCCAGCAAGCCGCAGACACAGCACTTCTACCACCAGGTACCACCGACAATAATGACAGGCATTTGTGGACAAACACGCCAGCTGCCTCCCTCCCACCTTGGTTGGGTTAATTCTGAGGCTTGTGCTTTGTACCAATCCAGTTTATCTGTGGCCTAATAGGTAGGCCTTCTCTTCCCTGTATAACACGCCTTTCTCTGCTGGAGTTGCCTGAACCTCTTAAATAGAATACTTTCACTTAAATCATTCTCAGGTGCCTGCATTTGGGAAAACCATGCTAAGACTTGTTATATCCAATGGCCATTTCACAACATGAGGAAGTCAAGTTCTCAAAAACACATAATACTGCAAAGGGACATGGTTATAAAAGAAAGTCTCACCTCCGCCATGCTTCTGTAGATTCTCAGGAGGCCACTCTCGTGGGCAAGTCACGGTCTTGTATTATTGCCTTACCAATGCTGTTCAGCCCACCTAAAATTCTCTCCTCCATCTTCTCAGCTACTCTATGTCTAAATCTTTTCTAGAAGTCACATCAACCTGTAATTATACTATTCTCTAGGATAGTGGTTCTCAAAGTGTGGTCCCAGGACCAGCAGCCTTAGGATCACCCAGGAACTTGTTAGGAACGTAAATTTGGGGTCCTGCTCCAGCCTCTGGAATCAGATTCTCTCGGGTAGGGGACTAGCCTCTCTATTTTCAAAAGCCTTCCAAGTATTATGCAAAATTTGAGAATGCTATAGCTTGAGAACTACTGTTGTAGGAAGTATTTCCTGCCACCCCTCATTTGGCTGTAAAAATCTCTTACTCCAGTTCCCATTCATCTTCCACATTTATTCAGTGCATTCAAACTCTCAGTGCCACCTCATAAATCACTCTCACAGCAACCTCTTTTCTCCTCCATTGACTCCAATCAGTATTTCTCACCTGAATTATCAATGCAGCCTCCTTGCTGCAGGCCTCCCACCTATTTCCCATCAGCCACTGGGCTCGTATGTGTAAAACTCAAGTGTGTCCCTTTAGCACATCACATGCTTCCATTGCAGCCTGCCATCTAAACATAAATATGAGGTCCTTAGCATCTGCATACAAGGCCATTGGTGATGACAGCCTCCTGCTTGTCTAATTTTCCTGGAACCCAGAGACACCAAACTAGCTATAACCCACCACTCCCAACCCCCCCATTCATCCCCTCAAAGACTGAAATCTTTCTAACACAGGTCAGCTCCTTAGGGTCTTAATGGCCATTAAGTGACCCTCTTTAAACAAAGCATAGGCATGTAAAGAAAAACCCTTCGAGGCAACATCAAATTTTGGAGGGAATCTAGAGCTTAAAGTAACTAGGACTACATCTGTGAAGAGAGGAGGGAGGAAGCAAAGCCAGATTTTTCTTTACTTTTATAGTTTTCCTCAGGGAAGTCTTACCCCTCAGGGCCCGGGCAGGCCTTGTGGCTTCCAGCCCTTTCTGCATTTACCATCTTAGGCTCTAGGATTTCTTATGTACCTAAACTCTTTGTAAACCAGAGATAAATGCTTGCCTTCTCTATCCCAAAGGGCTGGTTGAGACTCAAATGAGAAAACATTCTTTTTTAAGTTCATTTATTAAGTAATCTCTACACCCAATGTGGGGCTCGAACTCATGACCCCAAGATCAAGAGTCCCATGATCCTCTGACTGAGCCAGCCAGGTGCCCCTCAAATGAGAAAACATTTTAAATAAGCTTTGAAAGCTTCCAAGTGAAAGACAAAAAGGTATTATTGTTAAGTAATTCTAATAGTTACATTAGCCAGAGTTCAGAGAGCATTTGTTATCTGCCAGGCCCTAACCCAGCGTTTAACAGGTGTCATTTTATTTAATCCTTGTAATACTCCATGAGAAAGACACCATGATGCTCTCCCTATTTTTATGTAAGAGAAAACGGAGGCAAACAGACACGGAAAAAACTTGCCCATGGTTACATAACTTGGAAGTGATGGAGCTGGGATTCAAAGTCAGTTAGTGTTACCCCTGAGTCCAAACTCTTACCCCGGTGTGCTCCCCACTAAGAGCATGTTTGTGACTGTAGGTAGGTGACATTGTCCGAAGGGCTTGAGATAGCCTAGGACAGGCCAGCTGTGCTCACTGTGCAGAGATCAATCTATTGCTCTATTGTCCATCCACCCAACTACCCACTCACTGGTCATCTATCCACTGTCTTCCATAGGTGGCTAGAGTGGTAAACGGTCTTGTTCCTGGGGTCAGAGCACCTGACGTGAGCAGCTCTGCAAAGATACCAACAGTGTGGCCTCGGGCAAGTAGCCTACCTACTTTGTGCCTTGGATTCCTTGCCTGTAACATGAATTAGATATTTGTACCAGCCTCATAAGATTTTGTGTAGGTTAGATGAGACAACTCAGGTGGAGAGTTGAGCACAGTGCCTAAGCCCTGGTAAGTGTTCAATAACTCTCAGTTATTACTATCATGTCTCTGGGGCAATAGCAATGTGATCACGCAAAGCAATCCCTCTGCATCAGGAGGTGGGCAATATATTATAGGAGCAATCACGGTGTCTCAGGAGAATGCTTGCAGCACTTGGAAAACTGTCTCAAGCCCTTGAGTCTTCTCTGGGTCACTGAACAAGAGCAAAGAGGCTTACGACCTCGGATCGGCACAGTGTGGACCGCAGAGCTCACTGCTGCAAATAGCAGCCACCTGCAGGCCCGACGGAACATGTCCATCCTCTGGCAAAGAGTGGGCAGGATGCAGACAAGGAGAGGGCAGGAGACAGCAGGCACTGCCATGAGTCAGGGGCACGAGGGTGTGAGGAAAGCTATGCCAGAGCAAATGTGGCTCAGCAGATAGATGGGAAGGATCTAGGCACGCTTCACTAAAAAATGGCTTCTTTCCAAAGTGGGGGCATGCTATCTGTGGGGAGCCCAGGCCTCGTGGCCCAGTCTCATTTTCACAAAAAGCCTCAAGGGTAGGCGTCTGAAGTTATGTCTAGTGAGGTTACATAATCGCTGACCAAGATAAACCGATGGGATTAAAATAAACTGGCATGCATCAGGAAACTTAAAACTTGGATCCCACTTCCCAGAATACACTATAAAGATGTTTAAGTAAATTCTTCCATCATCTTGTGAATAACATAATTATATTAAAACTATTTTGTGTTACAAATTAACCTGTCGATTGAAAACATTTAGTGTCCCACCATGTTTAGAATGTCGTCAATCCTGCTACATTTTCTAAAAATTCTTTTTTTTTTTAAACAATTTAACGTTTTTTTTATTTTTATTTTTGAGACAGGGAGAGACAGAGCATGAACAGGGGAGGGTCAGAGAGAGGGAGACACAGAATCTGAAACAGGCTCCAGGCTCTGAGCCGTCAGCACAGAGCCCGACCTGGGGCTCAAACTCACGGACTGAGAGATCATGACCTGAGCGAAGTCGGACGCTTAACCGACTGAGCCACCCAGGTGCCCCTAAAAATTATTTCTTAATAGATCAGGAATTTCCAGAGAGGAAGTGGAATAGGCTATGTATGGGGTCTCCTGAAGCCTTATATTATTTTTTTCAAAATGAAAAAATTTATATTATTTTTTCAAAAAGTGTTTTGGGTGGAATTATGTCCCCCCAAAAGGCAGGTGGAAGTCCTAACTCCCGGGAGCTGAGACCTTATTCAGAAATAGGGTTTTTGAAGGTCGTGATGGAATAGGGTGGGCCCTCAATCCAGTATGCCTGGTGTCCTCATAAGAAGAGGAGACATAGAGAAGAGAGAGACACAAAGGAAATGATGACCATGTGGAAATAAAGGCGGAGATTCCAGCGCTGCCTCGACAAGCCAATGAAGCCAAGGCTTGCCAGCAAACAAAAAGCAAGCCAGGATTCTCCCCTACAGGTTTCAGAGGGAACATGGTCCTACTGACACCTTGATTTCAGACCTGCAGCCTCCACAACTGGGAGACAATAAATGTCTGTAGTTTTAAGGCACCCACTTTGTTACAGCATCTGTAGGCAATGATTATGCAAGGTTACATTTTCCCTCTGTTTTGACAGCCTCTGTTATGTGGCCCAAGGCATCTGTGAGAACAGGGTCCCCTGCATCGCAGTGTCTCCCCTCACTAGGGTATGAACAGCTGTCGTGTGTATTCACCTGTAACTCAGAACACAGCAATTGCTCAATAATTGCTTGTTTGAGCAAATAAATCTCAAAGAACCTCTAAGATCCACCTGCTGGCCACCTCCAGCCTCCAGCCCTCAAGTATTGAACTACTTTCCAACTTAGTAAGTATGAGGAGGTGCCAGGTGCCAGGTATGAGAAGTCAGGGTGGCAGCAAATGGGCCTGAAGGACACTGTGGGACCTGGGACACCAAGATGACCACACAGCATTTACCTAACCTGAGCTACACGCTTGGCCTTTGGGTCTTTTTAAGAGTAAGTTCTAGACAAGGCACTCCTTACTGATTTGCCTGGGAAACAACTCCTTAAAATTAAAAATGAGTATCACTTCAGTGTTAAGTATACATCTGGGTGATATAAACTGTAATACAGTGTTTCTCCCTCTCCATACATTAAGCACATGTACTGTGTGGGGGAGTGTATAGATTTCTGATGTTGGTGTCTACACCATTTAATTTGATACCTTATGACCTTTTCACTTGGGTGAATACAATGATTATTGTACATGCATCTGTTTGGTTGGAAATTGTCATGTAACCATCAAACATGTCAGTTATATAAAGATTAAATTAATAACCAAAGGAAAAAGAATAGTAAAACAAAAATCAGCTCATGAAGGTTTATGTGTTTTCTGAAATGCTGGACATTTAAAATTCTTCACAATGTATAACTTCAAAGACATCCAATTTATATCTCACCAGAAAACGTTGTATTTTGTTATTTATCCTTAGATGCAAATCGAGTTATTTCTAACAGAGAACCATCATGACTTCAACAGTAGAGCCATCCGGTCAACCTCAGTAGTTGCCCAGATGATCAGATGGGAAAGAGAATGACTATGTGCTCACCATCTGTTTCCCATATTGCCTGAGAAAAGATCCAGAAAATCCAAGTATTCAGGGCAGCCACGTTCCAATCTGCTGCCAAAAAGAAAAATATTTCCTGCCACTGTCTAAACTGACCACAACACAGTAAATAGACCTAACGTTCAACGGTCAGAATGTTAACTGCCTAATACGGTTTGAATAACATGGTACCAGAAAATCTAGAGGACTCTGACTCGTCTAGATGCATACCTTGGTGCACAAGTGTTTTAGATGCGAAACTTGGTTACTGTAAGTCCTTTCTTTCTCTAAATCAACACTCAGGCCTGTCTACCCGCCAAGTAGTAGAAATGTCACTAGTGTGCCAGAGGGCTAACCAGACAGGTTTAAACTGGGGGCAAGTCACCTAAAATCAACTTTCATACAGACCAAAAAAGAACAGATTTTTGTTTTGTTTTGTTTAAGTAGGCTTCGTGCCCCGCGTGAAGCCCATGCTGGGCTTGAACTCACGACCCTGAGATCAAGATCCGAGCTGAGATCAAGAGTCAGATGCTTACCTGACTGAGCCACCCAGGCACCCCAACAGGTGTTTTTTTAAAGCATTTAAAAACATTCTTGTCTAGAGACTTCCTGACCATGGCCTTTGGAACCTCAGTGGTTACCTCAGTAATAGCTTACTGCAGAATTGCTACATTTCCCCCTCCTTTACATACTGGAATTCAGCTCTTGAAGAGCAAGGCAGAATTTGATTTTTTGTTTTAATGCATTATAGCAGGCATCCAGTAAATAGTTACTGAATGGCCTAAGAGATTAAAAATACATGTGCTTAGTGATGTTTGGATTAGCAGATGCTAAATGATGCCACTGCTTATGAATGCAAGCCAGACCAAAAGGATCTCCTCAGCGAGAGCTGTAGGAATGACACACAGGTGATGACCCTACTTTTGAGACTGCCTACAGTCATTTGATGCAGCATCGGCTATTCCCCCCGGGGAAGGAAGAAGAAACCGGGCAATGAGAACTCAGAGATCCTGAGGTCCTTTCATGACCTTTGAACACTTCACGTGAACAGAGAAACCAGAAAAAAACAAAACAAAACAAAACAACCAAACAACTCCCAACCCAATGCAAGTGAAGCCACAAGGTCTTGGAGCTGCATGGGAGTTATGAGGGCCCTGAAGAGATCTGAGCCAATATGTCACAGCTCCCATCAGTACCAGATCGGTAGAACCCCTCTTTGAGATCTGTCCTCAGCGCTGCCCAGAGGCCAGGCCTGTCCTAAACAGCATTTCGTCTATGTACCAGCAGGGTGAGACAGCAGGAAGGAATGCCAGCTTCTCTCCCTGAGCACTAGCACAAGCCTTTGAGACTGCACTTCCATAGTTTTCCTCTGTTTTCTGGCCAAGTGAGATCCCGAACTTCCAACCATGACTATTTTTACAGTTTTCCAAAGTTAAAAAAAGTTGCAATTTATTAGAGCTATTCTTAACATGCAAATGCATGCATGAACACACACACACACACACACACACACACTCACACACAAAACAAAACAAAACAAAAACCAGGCAATATAACCAATGCAAGTGATATCCGTAGGCACATGAACCAAGCTTGTACAGCAGACACTGGATGGACCAGCAAGCAGGACTCTGCCTCAACTCAAAGCATACACCCAGCAAATATTTATCAAGTGTCAACTATGTGCTAGGAACTGTAATATGGATATGACAATGTCTAAAAGAGATGAAGTCTCTGCCCTCTCGAGTTGACATTCTAGTGAGGGCAACAGAGCATAGACAGCTTAATATCCTAATAGGCGAGGGAAGGGCAGCAGGGCAAGCTGTCTGGGAGAGCCACGGGAACTCTGTGAGGAGGTATTATTGGAGCACAACCCTCGGCCAGAGTGGAGAGTGTCTGAGGGAGCCCCTTCCAGGCAGAGGACACAACAAATGCAAAGGCCCTGAGCAAGGGATGGGCCTGACCTATTCAAGCAGAAACCAAGGCAAGAAGGCTGGAAGGGAGACACAGAGGGGATTAGCGAGGAACCTTTGAGGAATACACGTCAGGGTCAGATGCTGTTGGTCTAGATTATGTGTTTGGAAGGTTTGGGGTCAGGAAGTGGGATCCCATCAATAACCTTGGAAAGGGCATTAGGTGTGATGTGTGGGCTGGTGTCCCTGGCAGACTTTTCGGGGATGGCCAGAAGGCCCCTATTACTTGTGGAGAGTAAATTCTGATCCAAGTCTGTTGGACACTATGGGGCTAATTCTGGAACTGGGCATCAGTCTGCTTCCTGTTCCCCTCCTTACTGCAGCTACTCACCTCTGGAGCTGCTCCTCCTCAATAGACTTCCGGGAAAGGTGCTGGGGGAGAAGCAGTAGCTGGGCAATGTGGATTGTTTGTATTTGGTCTTTGCTTTAAACTCATTAATCCAGCTCCAGCCTGGCTCTTCCTATTTATTTATCAGTTTACTTTTCTTAATTGTTTAAACATTTATTTATTTTCAAGAGACAGAGAGAGACAGAGTGCGAGAGGGGGTGGGTAGAGATAGAGGGAGACACAGAATGCAAAGCAGGCTCCAGGCTCTGAGCTGTCAGCGCAGAGCCTGATGCAGGGCTCAAACCCACCAACCATGAGATAATGACCTCAGCTGAAGTCAGAAGCTCAACCAACTGAGCCACCCAGGCACCCCATCAGTTTACTTTTTATTAGTTCTTTTATTTGCTTTAGAGGACGTGAACATGCCTGTACCCCTTCTGGAAAGTAGATGTCCACTTGTACCAGCCCCACAGCCACGCCACACCATCCCTCCCTCAGGAGAAACCCAGGGCCAGGAAACAAGTGACTTTCTCTTTTCTTTTGCTTTCAAAAGGTTTTTTTTTTTTTAATCAAATATCAACTTTGGAAGATAATATGACAACAATTTCTGCACAACACATAATGATTCGGCTTTTGCCAATATTTTAAAAGTAAGCCAAGAGATAAAACATAGGCAATGACATCAATTATCTCTATGTTCTCGCTTGAGGAGAAAATACACGGGAAAAAGGGAAGGTTGGAGGATTCAGGGTTTCTCTCCTCATTGTTCTACATTGTGAGTTCAGAGTTTGAAAATATGAGATGAACTGGAAGGCATCCCCTTTCTAGCCTCCCTCCTTCAGTCATGAACCCTACAAGCTCCCCAAGGAGCCCTACCATGCCTGCCTATCCCTCTTCTCTTCCCAGCCAAGTCCCATCTCTCCTTTCTTGCCACTTAGGACACGGGTCACACACAGACTGAACTACAGCTCTGAGAACTGACACAGGACGAAAGCCCTCACACTTGGAATGAAATCCTGTCTCCTCCCTCCGCCTCCTGCCTGTGCCCCCAGGCTCACCTCTCCTGCACTGAATGCGCTCCAATCCCTTGGCCTTCTTGCTGGGAGCTCCAGGCTTCAGATCCGCTGTGTGGCCCCTTGCCTGGAACATTCTTCCCCCAGATAGTCGCTGGGTTCCCTTCCTCCCGTCATTAAGCTCTCCGCTCAAAGAGCTCTAGCCTCCCACAGTGTATGAGCCAGCACCCACCAGCCACATCCGTCTCCATCACTTTGCCCTGCTTTATTTCCTTTTGTGGGGCTTATCACCATCTGACCCTTGCCATGTATTCATCCATTTATTATCCATCTCTCTCCCCAGGACACAGGCACCTTGAAAGGGACCGGGCGGGGGGGGGGGGGGGGTCATTCTGGTGTGTGAAAGGCATGCAATAAACTTGAATGTGAGGACAGGGTCCGACTTTTTGTATACTATGAAACACTAGAAATTGCTTCCTCGTTTACAGCATTCATTGTAGAAATGAGGAAAATGAGGCCTCCCTAGAAAGGTAGAATGTTTTCCCCCAAAATCACACAGCCAGTTAGCAGCAGAACCAGGGGGTCCTGATTCTCCCAGGCCCAAGATTTCTCTATCTCTGTCTTTTCTTTCTTTCTTTCTTTTTTTAAAAAAATTTTTAAACGTTTATTCATTTTTGAGAGACACAGAAAGACAGAGCACAAGTGGGGGAGGAGCAGAGAGAGAGGCAGACACAGAATCCAAAGCAGGCTCCAGGCTCTGAGCTGTCAGCACAGAGCCCACCACAGGGCTCGAACTCACAAACTGCGAGATCATGACCTGAGCCAAAGTCGGACGCATAACCGACTGTCCGTCCCTCTCTGTCTTTGGTTTCTAATGAACTGGAAGGGAAATTCAAGTAAGTGATATTCAGTAAGTGGTTTCCTGCCTCAACATTCAAAGATAGAGCCAAGAAAGGAAGTTAAGAGCGATCTAGTAAACTTCAGGTGCTAAAGCCTGCAAGGCAGGGATTTGCACAGGGCAGCTGAAAACACTGGCCCTCAGAGAAGGTAAGGAATTTTGCTAATGAGCTGCAGCACTGACACCAGAGCCCCTTTTCCTACATGCACAGCTAGGCACCCACACCGAACTCTTCTAGCAGCCTCCAGGTCTCCCTTTGGGGGTCCCAGTCACTGGTGGATGCGTTTGGGACTGCAGTAATCTATAGCCTCTCAGATTCTTAACAAGCTGCTGAGTATCCCTCATCAGCTCTGAGGCCGCAGCCCTATGTTTGATTCAGAGTTTAGGGTACATGTGCTGGGGGTTTGAGGGAGGCATGTGGGCGTAGAGGGTGCTTTCTAGAACAATAGCTCATCTGGACACCTTTCTTCTGAGTGTTCCAAGGACTGAGACAAAGTCAAAGTCACCTGCCTTTCCCAGGAGTCACTCTCATCCTCTCTCGTGTCGTAACTTAGCGACAACAGAAAGAACAGTTGGATGTTCCAAGCTAGAGATCCCTGGGCAAAACCGCCTTTAGAATTAACAAGCCCATTTAGCACTTTGCAAAGGTGGACTCAAACATGCATGTTCAGGCACCAAAGGTAGTCAAATAGTCCTTGAATAGTTACCTGACTTTGTCTTTTCTCCTTCCTTTCCCCAATACCTACACACGCACACACACACACACACACACACACACACACACAGTGTTACTGTTTGATCAGAGGCAGACAACTGAGAGTTGGAACTTGGAAACAGGGTCATATGTTAGTGTTATGTAGACAGAAATTGAGCAGCTCCAAAGGGCAGAATAAGGCTCAAGGGAGGGCAAGTGTAGGCTGTAGACACATAGACATGGGGTTAATATAGAGAGGGATGTTCTAATAACTAAGAGCTGTTGGAAAAGGGGTAGCCTGCAAGGTGAGGCAGCAGTTATTGTAACTCAAAGAATAGAGAAGATGGCTGCACAACCTCTGATTAGGAATGCTGGGGGGCATCAGCACCCCACGGCCTTCCAGACCTGAGATGCTAGGACAGCTTGAATGGTTCACTTACTGTCATCTTTTGTTGAATCATTTTGCTGAATCATCATTTCCTAAAGTCATAGTGACTCATCCATGGTTCATGAGGAAAGCTCTTATCTTTGTATACCAAATGCATCATTTTGAATCTTTAGGGAGGAAGACAGATTTACAAGCAGGGAGTTTATGTTTGCCTTTTGAAGTCAGTTACGTATATTTCTGATATTTTCGCTCTTGCTCTCTCTCTGTGATACATTTAAAAAGAACATCACCACAGATAGCATGCTTGGAGGGTACTGTCAAAATGTCCTCAAAACTCAGGGAGTCGAAATTGATGTCCTTTTCTCTGAAACAGCCACATGAATCCTCCCATTAGCCTAAAAATCTCTGCTCAGCATCTTTGACTCAGCTCGTATCTCTCTGCGGTGAAAGAGGACTCACTAGCCTTAAAGAAAAGGGAAATATTTGCCATTGCCACTGTGAACTTGGGAAAGTTACTGAACTTCTCCAAGACTCAGTTTCCTCATGTGAAATATGGAGACTATAATAGTACTTAGCGTACAGAGTTACTGCTAGCAATAAATTAGATAATACTTTTTGCGATATCTGACACATGGTAAATACTCAAAAAAAAAAAACCAACAAAACAAAGGCTAGCTATCGTTAATCATTGTCATCTTCATCATGACCTTTATTAGAAATTGCTACTACTCTTATACTTTGAGCATAGCAAAATGCATAGAGCTGAATCACCCAAAACTATGTTGTATACCTGAAACTAATGTAACATTGTATGTCAACTATACCCAAATTCAAATAATTTTTTTTTAATTGCTCTTACAAGGAGTACTTAAAGATCTAATGGATTGCCATCCTGGAGGTGTAACATTCGTAGCATTAGAACAGCACAAATATTCTTTGGTCATCGATGTTTTCCTTACTTTGCCTTGGGTGTCATCCTTAATGGCACAGGGTCCATGAGAAGCTGAATAAAAGCACTTCCTAGGGTTAGTAACATTTTTCTAGACAATTGCTAGAAAAAGTGTGGTCTGTGGGCCAGCAGCATTGAAAGCTGGTTAGAAAATCAACTTTGAGGGGCGCCTGGGTGGCTCAGTCGGTTAAGCGGCCGACTTCGGCTCAGGTCACGATCTCGCGGTCTGTGAGTTCGAGCCCCGCATCGGGCTCTGTGCTGACAGCTCAGAGCCTGGAGCCTGTTTCAGATTCTGTGTCTCCCTCTCTCTGACCCTCCCCCGTTCATGCTCTGTCTCTCTCTGTCTCAAAAATAAATAAAAAAAAACGTTAAAAAAAAAAAATTTTAGAAAATCAACTTTGAGGCAGCTGCCCTACTTTCGATTCAGTGCTTAGGGCATGGAGGGAGTTGTTAAATTTGCTCCCAGTTTATGTTTTAAGCAAGCATTAAACATATTAATGCTTATATGCTTAAAATGCTCCAGCCTTCCCATCTCAGCCAAACACACTCATGAATTTGGTATATTGTAGGTGCTCTTGGGCAAGAAAAGCATAACCAAGGCTATTTCTCTAACGGTGCATGATGAGCCAAAGTGCATGTATATGTCGCTATAGAGGAAGCCATACTTCAATTTAGATGAACAAAATTATTGTGGTCTTCAGAAAGTCAGCTTAACATCTCTCCAACATCTAGGGTCTACATCTAGTGTAGTGTACATCTAGTGTATAATAGCAGTTGTTCAAAATACATTTTATAGATTGATTTAAAACTCTGTAGGGTTTTCTAGTTTCTAAAGGATTAAGTCTAAACAATTTATTCTGGAATCCTGTATTTAGCACAATCTGATTCTTCTTTAAATTGGAGATGTATACACACACACACACACACACACAATAGAAAAACACTAACTTAAAATTCTCTCTTATGTAAAACAAGTCTAAAGATAAGCAATAAGTAGCCCTGGGCTAGTATGCAGCTTACAAGCATTATTAATGACCCAGCCTCCTTTTCTTCTCTATAAACTTCAATATATGATACCCATTCTCAAGTCACCTCCTGGTCTAAGATGGCTGCTAGAGCTCCAGCCATCTCATCTGCATTCCAAGTCAAAGGAAGAAAGGGGGAATATAATCACGCACTTTCCCAGAGTCCCCCAGAACATTTCTGCTTATATTTCATTGTCCAGAACTCATCCACATGACCACACTTAACTGCAAAAAAGGTTGGAAAATATAATCTTTCTCAGCAAGAAGCTCAGCTAAAAATCAGGGCTAGGTTAAGAGAAGAAAAGATACTGGGGTAGGCAACTAGCAGGGTCTGAACCTTGAACCTCACTTCCAGCCAAATCTGCCCACTTGCTTTCATTGGTCTTGACCTGCCTTTTAGAGATTCATCCGCTCAATGTCTCACAAACATGGCTGTGTGTCCCACTCATCACATCCCTCTGGCTTGCAGAAGCTTCCAGCTCTCCTTCACTGCACTGCGGTCTCCTCCTTCAAGACTCCTGTCAGGGCTCTCCCCATCCACAAAGCATCTCATCCCATTTTCAACTCACATCTACAAAATGCCACTCCCTCTGTGTTTTACCTTGTTATTTAAGATTTACCTCTACACTGACGGTGTGAGCCTGTTGGGCACAAGGGAGATTTTGGTTTTGTTTGTTTGTTTGTTTTATATTACATAAGTTCCATGTCCAAAGTGGGTCTTGAACTCACAACCCTGAGATCAAGAGTCACATGCTTTACCGAGTGAGCCAGCCAAGTGCCCCAAAGCTGATTTTGTCTTTAGCCAAGTTCCTGGTATAGTAAGTTCCTCATTTATTGGGAATACTCGATACATACTTGTTTCTGTTACCAGTGACAACAACAGACGAAAGCTGAACTTGGAATTTAAGAGGTGGAGCGATTGTTCCAACTTGTCAAACTCCCTCTACTCCACTGAATTAAATCATGAAACTACGCCATCTCTCCAGTCCTCTTCAGGGTACAAAGTCTAAGAAACGTGACTGAGGGAGTGCCAAAATTTACATAAAATTCACCAAGGACATTTACAACATTTATACACCCTTCTTATGGATGAAGTCAAGGTCTCCTGGATAGTTTCTGGTCTCTATTTAACTTTGCAAAGATTCCTGGAGGTCTTAGAATGAGAGGCCAGAAAGGGCCTTAGGGATCATCTAATGAAGTCTGAGCCTCCCATTACATAGATGGGCAAATTGACATAAACTAAGCCTAGCAATATAACGTCTCGGCCAAAGTAGAGCCAGAACTAGCAGTCTGTTCTCCAGAAACACTGCGAGTCTCTTACTGCTGTTCTACACCAGCACGTTGGAAGATGTTCACTCTCTTCACTAGCCTCCTCTGGTCAGAGGCCCAAGGGAGGAAGGCCAGATCTGAGGAATTTTCATGCTAAACTAATCTGGACTTTCGAAGGCCTTAATTCTGAAAAGGGCAACCCAGATTTTTGGCTTAGCCACCCTTTTCAGCCTTCAGCCTGGCCTCTATGGAGCATTCCCAATAGCTAAGCAAACAAGCCATTTTCATTGCCACATCATGTTTACAGTTTAGTTTGTTGTTTTGTGTTTTCTTTTCTCAGATTGAGTCCATGGACTAAATAGAGAGGTGACCTCAAACAGTTGGGCAAACACAGCTGTCGGAAGCCACCCCTGTGCACCCTGGGAAAGCGGCTGGTTCTCTAACAGCCAGGAGCGGGCTCGCCCTGAAAGGTCATTGGCTACCAAATAGCAAGCTTGCTCTGAGGCACCTGAGATGTGACAGTTGTTTGGAGTCTACTAATGCTGGTTTTACTCAAGGGTTTGTTTTTTGAGGCAGCCAAGGATTATTATGAATACCACCATTTGCTATTTATTGAGTGTCATGGTGTAAACAGAACAGGGAATGTGTCCATCTTCAAGAAGTAGCTAGCAAACACACAGCGTGTGTGCCGGAAAGGGGACTATGCTGTGTTCTGGCTGATCAACAGATGACCCCACAGCAGCCTGTGGGGGCCTCACACATTACACAAACCTACTCCACCTGTACCGGGGGGGAGCGGGTGGTGCTCAGACTTCCAAGGGCAGAAATGTGTGTGTGTGTGTGTGTGTGTGTGTGTGTGTTGAGGATGGGGGATGTTGGCCACAGCCTGAGCTGCGGCTCTAACTTCTTTTCTTTCCTGAGTGCCACATGGGTTTAAATCACAGCCAAGAAAGAAAAGTCCCCTATAATAAATGCGAGTAACCACAGACTAAGGAGCCAAAAAATGCTCATTCTGAAAGACCACAAAATAACTTCAAACAAACTCCATAGCACCATGGACTTTATTGAGAATTGGAAGGAACTCTAGTATCTTCCAATCCAATCTCCCTGTCCTCCACACAACATTCCTGTCAGATAAACATTAATGCCTGCCTGAAACATTCCAGAGTCTGGGATCCCAGACTCAATTCTGTGAGGCAGGTTTATTAGCAATGCTCTGCTTCGGTTCTGTAATTGTTCAATAGGAAATCGTTGAGTGGCAAGAACTCAGTCTAGAGTATGAAAGAAAAGTAAGAAAGAATATAATTCTGCAGGACCAAAGTCAAAAGAAAATAAATTGGTTTAAAAAAAGGTGCAATACTTATGAGAATGGTGTTAATTTCCCTCATATACAAAAGCACTCATGTAGCGATTTGAAAAAGGAATTCAATAAAAAAAAATGAGAACAGGCTACGAATAGGCAGTTCAAAGGGGAAAAAAATATACAAAGGACCAATAAACAAATGAAAAGAGTTTATAATCTCACACATAATTAAGGAAATGCAAATTGAAGCAAAATGTCATTTTTCTTTTTTAAAAATTTTTTTTTTCAACGTTTATTTATTTTTGGGACAGAGAGAGACAGAGCATGAACGGGGGAGGGACAGAGAGAGAGGGAGACACAGAATCGGAAACAGGCTCCAGGCTCTGAGCCATCAGCCCAGAGCCTGACGCGGGGCTCGAACTCACGGACCGTGAGATCGTGACCTGGCTGAAGTCGGACGCTTAACCGACTGCGCCACCCAGGCGCCCCAAAATGTCATTTTTCAATGCCTGACTAATGTTAAATCATTTGTTAATACCCAGAATATGGGAAGACAGGCACTCTCATGCTTTTCTTTTTTTTTTTTTTATTTACATCCAAATTAGTTAGCATATAGTGCAACAATGATTTCAGGAGTAGATTCCTTAGTGCCCCTTATCCATTTAGCCCATCCCCCCTCCCACAACCCCTCCAGTAACCCTCAGTTTGTTCTCCATATTTATGAGTGTCTTCTGTTTTGTCCCCCTCCCTGATTTTATATTATTTTTGTTTCCCTTCCCTTATATTCATCTGTTTTGTCTCTCAAAGTCCTCATATGATTTTCATCTTTCTCTGACTAATTTCACTTAGCATAATACCCTCCAGTTCCATCCATGTAGTTGCAAATGGCAAGATTTCATTCTTTTCAATTGCCGAGAAATACACCATTGTGTATATGTGTGTGTGTGTGTGTGTGTGTGTGTGTGTGTGTGTATACCACATTTTCTTTATCCATTCATCCATCGATGGACATTTGGGCTCTTTCCATACTTTGGCTATTGTTGATAGTGCTGCTATAAACATAGGGGTGCATGTGTCCCTTTGAAAGAGCACACCTGTATCCCGTGGATAAATGCCTAGTAGTGCAATTGCTGGGTCGTAGGGTAGTTCTATTTTTAGTTTTTTGAGGAACCTCCATACTGTTTTCCAGAGTGGCTTCACCAGCTTGCATTCCCATCTCATACTTTTAAAAAAAAATTTAATTTACATCCAAGTTAATTAGCATATAGTGCAACAATGATTTCAAGAGCAGACTCCTTACTGCCCCTTACCCATTTAGCCCATCCCCCCTCCCACAACTCCTCCAGCAACCCTGTTTGTTCTCCATATTTAAGAGTCTCTTCTGTTTTGTCCCCCTCCCTGTTTTTATATTATTTTTGTTTCCCTTCCCTTATGTTCATCTGTTTTGTCTCTCAAAGTCCTCATATGAGTGAAGTCATATGATATTTGTCTTTCTCTAATTTTGCTTAGCATAACACCCTCTAGTTCAAACCACATAGTTGCAAATGGCAAGATTTCATTCTTTTTGATTGCTGAGTAATACTCCATTGTATATATATACCACATCTTCTTTATCCATTCATCCGTTGATGGACATCGGGTCTCTTTCCACACTGTGGCCATTGCCAATAATGCTGCTATAAACATTGGGGTGCGTGTGCCCCTTCAAAACAGCATACCTGTATCCCTTGGAAAAATACCTAGTAGTGCAATCGCTGGGTCGTAGGGTAGTTCTATGTTTAATTTTTTGAGGAAACTCCATACTGTTTTCCAGAGTGGCTGCACCAGTCTGCATTCCCACCAGCAGTGCAAAAGGGTTCCTCTTTCTCCACATCCTCTCCAACATCTGTCGTTGCCTGAGTTGTTAATGTAGCCATTCTGACAGGGGTGACTCTCATGCTTTTTGAAGAGGAATTTAGTTATGTCTGTCAAACTTTAAAATGAACACACCTTTTGAAATTTAACTCACAGATATATTTTTAGGAGTATGTAGAAATAACTTCAGCAGTATTTGTAATACAGCAATGTTTGCAGTAGAGGAAAGTAAACAACTTAGATGTCCATCAATAAGAAATTAGGATAATAAATTAAAGTCCATCTAAAATGGAATACCTACAGGTGTTAAACCAAATGAGGCAGATCTATATGGATGAATATCAAAAGATACCTAAGATACATTAAGTGAAAAACACAAGGTGTAGAAATGAGAGTGTCTGTGTGTGTGTGTACACATGCTTATACGTTCATAGAAATTTTTGCAAGACACAAACTAGTAGCAGTAGTTACCATTTATTTAAAATTAAAAATATGCAAAAGCAATACTGTATTTCATCTATAGATACATACATATACAGCAAGTAGAAAACATGCAAGGAATGAGACATAACAGTGTAGTTTAAGTTTACTGAAAAAAGAGGAATGAAATTGGTGAGGCGGCCCTAAGAATCTTTAAATATATTTTAATGCTTTATTTCATTAAGAATATTATCTGCAATGTCCTTACAAATATTTGAAGGGGAAAAATAAAAAGACTCATTTGACTCTACACCTGTTAACCTTTATAAAATCTTAATCAGTGATACAATAATGACTCATTTTAATGTGAAAGCCTGTAGTGAATAGGGATTAACATCTCCCTAGAGAAACTGGATCTACTTGATAGAACATTCTTGTACTAATCTTTCTTGTTTACCAGATTTTTCTATTAATACAGTCTGAAAAGAACAGTTGTGCTTTCATGGTGTGTTTCCGTTTGTTGTCAAATAGCAGCTGATATTTTATCAAGTTAGCAGCATTCTGAGTGCTGGGGAAATCATCCTGGGAACCCCTTACCTTTCTTGCCCCTGTCTTGGAAATCTCTCACCAAAAGTACTATACCTTTTGTAAGTCATGGATTCCCAGGATTCCCAGCAAAATACTACTGCAGATATTCTTTGAAACTTGGGGTGTGGGGTCTTCATTTTCTGGAGAAGTCAAAATATTAAAATTATTCACTCTGAGCTGTGGGCTGGATTCTTGTATCCACAGTGAAGAATTCTCCCTTAAATATAAACTCACTCCTGCTTACAGATACCCCACTGATGCTTCTGGGAGCCCTCGGTACAAAATGATTCAGAATATACCACTCAGATTGCTTCTAGGAGCAAAGAGGTGGGCTTGGTGGCTTGGCAGTAATTGTTCTTTGGTCCTTCTGATGACAGGAGATAACAGCATTGAGCAATGAAACATAATCAATAGTCAAATGTGGGCAGGAGACAGTTTTTGCTTTGGATACCAGAGTAAGTGGCTTATCTCTTTGCACTACACACATTTTACTCTCATAGTATTGAAACTGAGTTTTAAATACACATAATGGATTTTTCTCCTGAGCACTGTGCCATGAATACGATGATGAATAATTTTTAGTGAGTGGCTCACATCTAAAAGTCACTTTTTAGGGGACAGTTTCCTGCCCAGAAACATGGGTAAAACTTTTTTCAGTAGACGCCTGGTTATCTAGTTCCAACTTCCTAACTGGAAACATGGAAACATGCTGGCCACAAATTAGCGGAAGGAATTTTAAAGAAGAAAAAAAAAATCGGTGTTACATATTCTGCCACCAACAAATTCCAGGAACAGTATGTTTCTGCAAGATCTCTGATAGTGTCTGGATGCATTCCATTTTGAGATACTCTGCTGGCAGAGGCCTTCCCAGCAAAGCCTGCTGCCTACTCTTTCCTCCCACTCCTGCAACAAAGCCTGTTGCCCTCGGGCTGTCCTCTGCTCTCCAGGCTCTTCACAGGTATCTGAAAGTCAAGGGCTTTTGCACCGATGTCCACCTCCCTCTGGGTCCAGCTGTCTTACTCATCCATCCAGGGCACTCACGGTATCCCTCCCGTTCCAGATGTTAACAGGTGAATGAAGCCTCATCCTGTTGACTTGGCCAATGGGTATAGCTCTCTCCCCCACCTCTTAAAATAAACCTTTCTTCTGAAGCTTTGCATTATTTTTATCCAGTAGCTACCATATATTGGCCGCTAGTATGCTCCAAACCTGCACTGTCCATAGAGAACCAATAGCCACATTTGGCTATTAAACACTTAAAATATGACAAGATCTGGGGTACCTGGGTGGCTCAGTCGGTTAAGCGTCTGACTTTGGCTCAGGTCATGATCTCACTGCTTGTGAGTTCAAGCCCCACATCAGGCTGTGTGCTGACAGCTCGGAGCTCGGAGTCTGGAGCCTGCTTCAGATTCTGTCTCCATCTCTGCACAGCCGCCGCCCGCCCCCCGTGCCTCCCCCTCACCTGCTCATGCTCTGTCTCTTTCTCTCTCAAATATAAACATTTAAAAAAATTAAAAATAAAATAAAATATGATGAGTTCAAATGGAGATGTGCCATTAAGTGTAAAACACACAACAGCTTCTGAAGACTTAGCATGAAAAAATGTAAAATATCTCATTAGTAATTTTTACATTGATTACATGTTGCAATAACATTTGTCATATACTACGTACATAAAATGATATGTGTTCATTCATTCATCCTTTAAACATTTATTTAATGTCTACCAGGGTTCAGGTACTGAACCAGGTGCTAGATGTATGGTGGGGTTTGTGAAATAATCAAAGCCTTTGCCCCTATGGAGATAGTAAATAGGAAAGCAAAAAGATGAATACTCAGAAAACCACATGAAGTGTAATGAAGAAACAAGCAGGGTGCTGCAAAACAAGGGTCAGAGAGTGAGACCTATTTACCTAGAGTGAGCAGGAAAGGTCTCACCAAAGAGATGACATTGGTGCCGGGACCTGAAAGTGCGATGAGCCAGACGCGTGCAGAATAGGAGGAGGAGGAGATCAGGAAGAGAGGAAAGTTCGCGCCCTGAAGGTCCTGGAGCGCAGTCGGTGAAGGGGCCACTGGATACCATGTGAGGCTGCTCATGGAAGCAGGGGCAGAGGATGTGGACCTTCTAGGTCAAGGTAAGGAGTTGTGACTTTATCCAAGGTAGAATTGGGAAGCCAGTGAAAAGATTTAAGAAGGTTGGTAACTTGATCCATTTTATGTTTTAAATATGTTCTGGCAATTGTGTAAAGAATGGATTAGAGGGCACCTGGGTGGCTCAGCTGGGGAAGTGTCCAGCTCTTGGTTTCTGCTCGGGTCATGATCTCGCGGTTCAGGGGATTGAGTCCTGCCTGGGATTCTCTCCCTCTCCCTTTCTCTCTGCCCGTCTCCCACCCTCTCTCTTTCTCTCAAAATAAATAAGTAAACTTAAAAAAACAAACAAACAAACAAAAGGATGGATTGGAAGGAACAACAAAGGATGCAGAGAAACTAATTTAGAGGCAATGGAACAGTCCAGACCAGAGAAGGCAGCAGCTTATACTAAGGGGGTGGCAGGGGCAAGTGCATTTCACTTGTCCCTTGGCCCTCCAGCTTTCTGAGTTCAAAGGACTATAAAGACAATAAAATACAAATATATTAATAAGTAGATAATATTAAATATATTAACAGCTAGGGAGAGTCTAGCTATTTTCCTGGTGTTTCCTCTTGCCACACGCTGCTGCTCTGTTCTAGAACTTGATCCCCTATTGCCATCCTATGGGCTACTCCAGCTTGCTCTGAGCATGACCTTCCCTTGATTCCCCAAAGCAGTGCTAATGCAAGTCTAAGGAAGCTGAAAGCTTTGTAGAAGACACAGAAAGCACCAAAGGAAAAGCAAACTTCACTTTATCATCCACTCTGCCTGTTGCAAAAGAGTGCTCTGGACAAGCTCTCCATCTCTTTTTCCTCTAGTTCCAGGGTCCAAATGCCTTTTTGTGGGTTTCAGGGGAAAAAAATTAAACTCCCATAACTTCATTACTTACAAATTACCTTTACTACTCACTTTATCTCAACCTCTCACATCCAGATGGGTGCTCAGGTTTGCTACGAAGAACGAAACGGTCCATTGATGCCTGTTCCTACAAAAGGGTACATTTTCCTGTTGAAGCCCTTTCATGCAGGAGCATGTGAAATTAGGTTTTTAAATCATATATTCTTTCCTCCACACTTGTATGACCTTACTGAATCCTCACGTAAGTAGATGCTATTCCCATTTGTGAACAAAAGCAAAAGCTGAAAGAGGTGGCTAAGAGAGTAATTTGCTCCAAACCTTACAACCAGTAAGGGATGAAGAGAAGATTCAAAACAATCCAGCTGGAATGCTGGCGACCACCAGCCTACAACTCCCCTGCAGAGACAAGGTCACGGGGCAAGGTCATTTTTCTCCACACAGCTCCACCATATACTCCCCTTCCTTTTGGAAACCTACTTTCCACCTAGATGACTAGAGACTCAATAGAGAACAAATTCTATGGAATCTGTATGAGCAAAAAACACATTCCAACTTAGTGCCATTCTTCTTCCTTGTTTTTTCTCTCAAGGACAAACTCTGTGTGCCCAGAATTTATTCTACCTAAATTTAAATAAAAAGCAATCATTTCCTTTGGAGATCCCAAGTGAAATTGTGCCAGATGGCTATTCCTTGAATTCTAAGCAAGCTTAAGGAAGGGTATGGTCACATTATGTGTATTGACTCATTCTTCATATCAACTCTAATAAGTTGTTGCTATTAGTAACCCCATTTTACTCAATTTGAGAAGAAATTAAATGTCAGAAATAACTTGCCGAAGTGTACAGTCTGTACTTTTGGTTTCAAAAATATGTGGACTGGGACGCCTGGCTGGTTCAGCAGGTAGAGTATGTGACTCTTGATCTGGAGGTCATGAGTTCAAGCCCCACATTTGGTGTAGATTGCTTTAAACAACAAAAAACAACAACAAAAAAACAAAACATGTGAAATTCTGAGGCTGTTTAGTAAGACAAGTTCCACAGGAGCCTGTGTGAAGTTCAGTCCCCAAAGCCTCTGTCAGATAATAGAGCATCTCAAAAAGACAAACATCAACTGGGTGTTATTAAGGGCTGGTGCATGAACCAGATGCCTATCCCATATTGATAAACCAAGGCAAATTAATTTGTATTTAGGTTGCCCCATTTAATCATTGATGTTTTATTTATTGCAATTGAATATGATTTATTCATTTACTCATTTAGTCATTCACTAATTAACTGACATATGCCAGGTAGTGCAAGGCACTGAGAATACAAAGATTAATGAAAGACTGTACTTCAAGTCCACTGTCTTTAAGGGACAAGCTGGGCATTCTCCCCTCTCTGCCCTCTCAAGCCTGGTGCTTCAAAGGCTAAGGTAAGAGAAGGGGTCCTTCTGTACTGTGACACAGACGGACGTCCACTTTTAGTGGAAGAAAGAGGATTCATGTCAGTAGGTGTGCAACCATCCCAGTTTGTTTTCCAGATTTTCTTTTCTCAGGTCAGGCCCTGCGGTGGCTTCCTTGCTCTTCTTTTTGTTTTAGGATCAGAAACTCTCAGAGCTAAAAGGAGACCTGTGGGGAGCAGAAAATGGCAACTGATATGTGAGGTTACAACACCCCGAGGGGTGGAGAGGCTGTAAAGGTCTAGGGGGAGGGAGGGAAGAGAGGAATTGAGAGAGCGTATGCTCTGCGCTGAGGGTTGGGTGCGGCTAAGTGGTCTCGGAGAAAGATTCTGCACCCACAAGTGTTTCATTTTCAGCAAAATAACATTGTCTTGTTGAATTAATGTTGCTTATTTGGATGGTACTGAATTTATAGTTTTAAAATTGGATTTGTAAATTTATTTTGGTTTAAATGTATAAATAATAAACATCGTTTATAAAAATACACTTGATTTAAATGTCTACCATTATGTGGAATTTTAATTAAAACACGATGGTTCATTAACTTATTTATTTTTAAATTTAAGCCATGATTTATATACAATAATATCTCCCTCTTTAGTGTAGAGCCCTGTGAATTTTGACAAATGTATAGTCATGTGGCCATCACTACAATCAAAATAGAGAACAATTTCATCATTCCAAAAATGTCCCCCATGCCACTTTTTTGTCCCTATAATTGTGCTTTTCCACAAATGTCATATTAATGGAAATGGAACATTATGTAGCCTTTAAAAATTATCTTTGTTGAAGTACAATTGACATATAATTCATCGCACATATTTAAGGGCACGATGTGATGAGTTGACATATATACAGTACATATATAAAGCTATCATCTCTGTGAAAATAATATATCTATCATCCCATGATGTTTCCTTATGCCACGTAATAATCCTACCTCCCACAAGTCCCCCAGCTCCAGGCAACTACTGAACTGCTGTTACTATAGATCACTTTGCATTTTCTAGAAGTTTATATAAATGGAATTTTGGGGTATGTAATCTTTTTTTGTCTTGCATATGCCAAGCACAGTAACTTTGAGATCCATGCTCGTTGTTTTATGTATCAATAGTTTATTCCTTTTTATAGCTGCGTAGTATTCCATTATAAGGCTAGAGCTCAATGTGTCTATCCACGCATCTGCTCAGGGACCTTTCACTTGTTTCCAGTTTGGGACTACTGCAAATAAAGCTACTCTGAACATTTGTGGACAAGCCCTTGTATGGGGCATATGTTTTTTCTCACTTGGGTTAAATACCTACTAGTGAAATGGCTGAGTCATACAATAAATGTAGAGTTAACTTTGAGGAACAGATAAACTATTCTCCAGAAGGACTGTACTATTGTACATCCCCACCAGCAGTGTATGAGCTCAAGTTCCTTTTCATCTTTACCAACACTTGGTTTAATCAGTCCTTTAACTTTAGCAATTCCAGAGGGCAATGGTAACTCCTTGTGGTTTTAATGTGCATTTTTCTAATGACTGATGCTGTTGAACATCTTTTCATGTGCTTGTCATCTGTAGGTCTACTTTAGTGAAATGCATGTTCAGATCTTTTGCCTACCTGTTAATTAAGTTGGTTTATTTTCTTGTTGAGTTTTGAGTTCTTTCTGTGTTTGGGATACAAGTTTTTAATTAGATGTGATTGCATACATCGTGTCCCAGTGTGTGGTTTATTTTCTTTTATCGGTGTCTTTCAAAGAACAGTTCTTAACTTTGATGAAGCCCAACCTGTCATTTTTTTTCTTTTATGGCTCATATTTTGTTAATATAATCTAACAAATCTTTGCCTATCCCAAGGTCACAAAAATGTTCTTCTAGGTTTTTTTAATGAGGTTTTATAGTTTTAAGTTTTATAGTTAGGTTTATCTTCCATTTTGAGTTCATTTTTTTTATAGGGCACAAATATGGATCAAATTTATTTTAAAATGGCTCATGTGAGGGGTGCCTGGAAGGCTCAGTCGATTAAGTGTCCGACGTCAGCTCAGGTCATGATCTTGTGGTCTGCAAGTTTGAACCCTGCGTCAGGCTCTGTGCTGATGGCTCAGAGCCTGGGGCCTGCTTTGGATTCTGTGTTTCCCTCTCTCTGCCTCTCCCCCACTCAGGCTCTGACTCTCTCTCAAAAATAGACATTAAAAAAATTTTTTTTAATGTTCATGTGAACTTAAGTTTTAGAAACACTAATTATTTACTCCAGAGGCTTGGCTGACAAGGGAGGGATAGAAGTAGTTAACAAGAAGAGGGCATAAAGTCAAGAGACATTAAAATTTTTTCTATTTGTTTATAATAGGGAGAGAATTAGATATGGTTTTAGACTGTGAGGATGGAGTCATTCAAGAGAAAGAGATTTAAAATTTAATAAACATTCTTCTTGTCAAAACTGACCATGACCATCTTGATTATCACATATATATTCCCAGCCTCAAGCAGAGGCATGCACATAGCAGGTGCTCAATAAAATGTTTTAGAATGAGGGAAGCAAACATTTAAGGAATTAATGTGACGGACTATGTAACCAAGAGTAGTTATGGAAGGAGACTTGAGTCAGTCTTAGTGAGGGAACAAATTCCCAAAAATAGGCTGAGGAGGGCAGGAAAATCAAGAAGTTCATACCCCATAGCCTTGATTTTTTAAATTATGAAACAAAGCTTTTATCTGCTAGGGATGGAGCAAAGTGGAGACGACATGACTTGTCCACTGAAGTATTGCAATACCCTCACGAGTGAGGAGGAGCATCGACTATGTGCTGAATTAGGTGCCTTGGGAGACAATCCAGCTGTTGATGCATCCACCGTATCAGGTAAGGATATTTCCCCTGTTCTCAGAGAGATAAAAATCTTACCCCAACCAATAGAATGACATTTTAATGACAAGGACTTGGGAAAGTTCCTGGGGTCAGTGAGGGGTTGCAGGGAGGCACTTTGAATGAGAAATCCTTGCAGAAATGCCCCTCATATCACATTCTATAGGTAACTGTGTCAGTTTGCTCTAGAACTCTCTTTCCCCTCTTCTAAAACTATTCCTTGGGTCTAAAGAAGTCACTTTTAAAAGTGCATTTTCAGATTATCATGTCCCAAATTCCTATTTAGAAGCAGGAATTTTCCAATTTCTAATTCTCTTTAATTTCTTTTGAACTCTTCCCAGAATCCTCTACATGAAGTTGTGGGGCCAGTGCCTTCCACAGACTCCAAGAGAATCAGGGCACAGCCTGTGGGAAAAATGACGCCATTATCTTACATGAAAGAAACTTTCCTGTTGGGGACCTCCTTCAACACACGATCTTGGCTTGGCTTTTGCAAAACCATACCCAAAATGTTCCATTAAAAAAAAAAAAATTAAGATGAGCAACATTTGGCATTATTTTCTCATTCCGTTCCCTCCCTATACCTGTTGTCTTTCTCTATTTCTGTCGTATATGAACTTGTTTTTCTCACCATGAGACAGCTGAGAGTATTAATTCAAATAAACATGTCAATGTCAATCTAAAATGATGAATTCCACACTAGTACACTGCATTGACATGCACCATTTAGAAAACACTGTATTTTGGGGAGAATATGTTTGTTATGACTGAATAAATACATATGTCTTTAGTGTAGTCTTACTGCACAAAGATATCACTTCCCTGCTTAAAATCTTCAAATAACTCTCCACTGGATTTAAAAAAAAAATTTTTTTTAATGTTTATTTATTTTGGAGAGAGAGAGAGAGAGAAAGAGTATGAGCAGGGGAGGAGCAGAGAAAGAGGAAGACACAGGGCCTGAAGCATGCTCCAGGCTCTGCAGTCAGCACAGAGCCCAACACGTCCATTGGATTTAGAATAAACTCCAAAATTTCCTCATGGTTTAAAAGGCCCTCAGTGATATGGCCTCTGTACCTTTCAGACCTCATCTCCTCCCACATATGCTCCAGCCATAGTCTTCATTCTCGTCAGACACACCAACTCCATTCCCACCTGAGGCCTCTGCACTTGCCGTTCCCTCTGCCTGGCATGCGGTGTAGACCCTCAGGGACCAGACTACTCCTCCTCATTGAGGTCCTATGTCATTCCCAACTTCGTGGGTTCTACATCCTAAAAATCTCTTGAACACGTAATTTTGCCCTTGAACCCAAAGACTCTTTGCCACATCATCATGGTTCCACGATCCAACCCACCTATACTGTACTACTTTTGTCCCTGATAGGCCATATTCCTTCATACTTTTTGCATGTATGCATATCTTTCGCATGTATTTTCTCTGCCTAAAATCTTTTACCTCTTTTTCACCTAGTTAGCTTACCTGCTTCTTTCACAACACAGCTCAAATACCATCTCTTCCCAAAAGCTTCTCTTGATCTGTCCCCCGGTCTGAGTTAACCGAGTTAAACGTATTCTCTACTGTGGTACTGTAATCATGTTAATTTGTCCAAATGCCCTCAGTGACAGCGTGCAAACCAAGCCACACGCTTCCCAATGACTGGGGTATGGTGGTTAAGTGAGAAGTGGATTCCTAGCAGGGATTACACTTCTGAGCCAACAGTGCGTCTCAGGGTGGCTACAGTTAGCTCTTGCCAATGGAACGTGAAAGGAAGTGAGGCATTCCACTTCTAGGGCTGAGGCCTTTAAGAAGCAGACATACCTCCTCCACATTCTCTGTTCACCTTCAGGCGTGATGCAGATGACAGCAAGTCCCTCTGGATGGTGGGGTCGCAAGATGGAAGGACCTGGCCTTCAAACTGGAACACCTGCCCTGGACAATTATGGGAGAAATAAACAGCTTCGAGGAATCTCTGACTTATTTTGTTCTAAAGAACAGTTGTTAAGAAGAATATTACACCAAAAATAAAAGAATTGGTTTATAGGTAAATCTGTGGAAAATTAGCCAGCTGAATTCAGAAGCATCTGATTCTTTTTTTTGGATTTTCGGTTCTTATATACTAAAAGATTCAATAAGCTTATTTAGGTTGTTCCAATATTTGAAGGAAAGAATAATGGTTTCGACAACTACAAAATCTCTAAATGTATGTTAGAAGTTTAACTCAGAGCTATTCTCTATCCATTTGCTTTCAAACAATACTTTAGAATTGTTTTTAATCCCATTATTGTTGAGTGGCCACAGAATTCAAGACACTTGTACATTCAGAACATTAACTTAAATGTGTAATTACCAGAAATCATCCATTTGAAATAATGATGCTATTGTTCTACTAAGTCTGTCATTTAAAAGTATGTTGATATACCAGCAATTTTGTAACACTGTAACTGATTAAATAACTTCAGTAGTATTTTAAAAAGGAAACTTCAGAGTAGAGTTTCATGAGAATCAGAACTTTCCAAAATTTGTAGGTTGGGAGTTTGAAAGGAAAAAAAAATAGCAGTAACAAAGACAGAAAGAAGAGAGAGGGGGAGAAAGAAAACAAGGAGAGGCCATTCTATTGAAGGAAGTTGTTACTTTGCAGGATCACGAGAAGATCAATGGTACTGAAACTTGGGAAAATTGGGAAGAAGGAAGCAGGAGGTGGGTGGTTTTGACATACACATCACATTTCAGACATCATCTGAACAATCACATAGGGAACATGAGTCAGTAGGTGACGCGGGTCTAAATAAAGAACAAAGGTCAAGGATGGAGAGGGAGGTTTGGTAAAACCCTGGATGACTTCAAGTAGCAGAGCATGGCATGTCTTGAGAAATGCCCACAATGCAGGAGTGAAAACGTCAGTAGATGACATATAAAAAATATCCCAATAAGAAGAACCAAGCTTGTTAGCTTAGTAGCTAATACAAGGGAGATGCTCTGGCACAGATTTACTTCTTATAAATCTTTGGGCCATTCCAAGAGTACACAGGTCAGAAATTTTATGACTAGAAGCAGAAATACTTGTATCTGTTATGTTTTTTACACGGCACAAGCTATTTGTTCATATATCTCCCTCCCCCCGCCCCCCCCCCCCCCCAGCAGACTAGGCAACCCTGGAGCATAGGTGGTTTCATGCTCTACATCCATGACCCCTCAGTTTCTAAGACATGGTAGGTACTCAGCTTTCTACTGAATTTTATTTTGCTACTGTATATAGTAAGCCAAAGGGTATATTTTTGGGCATAAAAAAAGCGGAGTGAGGAGATACACACAGTATCAAAAAATCATTTGCAGCTAAAATACTGCCCTAAGAAAATTAGATACATACTTAATGGATTTTTGGCCAGGTCCATTGAAAGCTACTCCCTTCATTTGTTTCCTTTGAGCCAAGGAAGGTGGGAATTCTGACTCTGCTTTCATGCCACTGGGACTCATGCACTTGTATGCTGGTCAGCCTGACACTGTGAGGGAACAGATAACTAATAAATACCTCTGAAACACATTTCTTAAATGTCTTACATGAAATTAGCAACGTAGGTTTAAATTCCAGACACCTATATAATTTTTCCCTCCAAGGTCTTACTCTAAAGAACTTTTCCAACAAGCAAAATTCTTAACACTGTCCCCTTTTCCTGAATTCCTAATGTAGGCCATGCAAGTTGGTACGGTTACACCTTGAAGAGACAAAAATATTAAAAAAAAAAAAAAAAGCACAAGGTTTTCTTTGATTTTAATGAGTAGACTTCGAGTTCACTTCCTTTAAAATATTGCCCCTGAATTGCAAATTACTTCATGGTCTTTTTTTAAGTGAGCTCTCTTCCTAGACTGACAGAGCCAGCTGCAGCATTGTGCTGTCTATGGAAATGATATCATCAGCACTCTGTCCTTGAATAAGACCACAATCATTACATTTGGCTCCTTTTCACATAGCAGGAACCGAAGAGGTGTTTGTTTATAGCAACAGTATTCAGAAAGTTATCATTTCTGCACTCTATCAGTTGGCAGCTTAAAATCAAAAGAAAGTTTAGCATGAATTACCTGAATTCCCTTCTAAAGTCAAAGTAGTTTTAATTATAATACATTTAATACATTTGAAACAATTACTGTTTAAAGCGTTCTCTTGTTTTCTAATTTTCAGTGTATTACAATTAATTTTGATATTAAGAGTAGAAAATTTTAAGAAATAATATAGTTTGCTTATATTCATTATTTATTGAATATATTTATATTTCTTATACTTCTGTTTTCCAACTTATCAATAATTAACATACTGTTAAATATTTGATACTAATTAACAATTCAACCTAATAATTATTAAATTAAAAAATAATTTAATAGTTATAACTAAGTCATTTTTAGACCTGATATAAAACTTAGACTTGTTCCCACAATCCCATTCCTTAGAGAAAGCTACTGTTAACCATTTGGGGTCATTCCCTTCCAACCTTCATTCATATATCAATTTTGCTTTTTCATAGAAGGGTTCTTATATTCATTTTAAGGGGTAGCAAATTATTTTCTCTGAATCAAATAACTTAGTTTATTCAATCAAATAATAATAGAAAAAACAAAATATTTGAAAGCCATATTCACCATGATAAAATGTTGTATAAATTTAAGTCCCATCTTTTATTAAAAGTTCTTATCTGACAAATACTAGTAAAAGCAGTCCATTAAACTATAATTTTAAATACAAAAATAAGCAAGTGACTTTATAATCTGAAAAAGATTTTACATTTTCTTAAAATAATTATTGCTCTCCCTAAAAAACATTAATTTAAGTTTTATTAACATAAAGCTAAAATGTTAGCATCATTTATATGTACAGTATGACCATTAACTCCAATCTTATCATTTCTTTCTATCTTTAGTAAATCAATCCTTTCCATTTTTGGTCAATTATTTTCTGACTTTCAAAGATTGACTGTGAAACATTAATAAATTTAAAAATAAATGTAAAGTTTTAATTAAACTTAATTTTAATTAAACTGCTCTTGTTTTTACCCAGTAAATATTATGGTAACTAACAGAAAATGCATAGAAATAAAACAACTTTACCTGTTTTTTATACAAGCGTTCCACAGAATACCACTTGTGAAAAAGGGTTCCATTGTTTAAAAAGGTCTTGAAAACTGGTGAAGTTGAGGTTTTAAAGCACTGGAAATATGCATAAAGTCATGCATACCGGAATAGCAGGCCTATGCTTACAACCCAGGCTGTGATCCAGTCCAGTGTCTAGTTTACAATACCACCGCACTTACACGAAAACTTCTTGAATCCCCCACTAGAAATAATACTTTTTTCTAATTCTCATTGCATTTTGCTTGTATCTTTTAAAAATCACCATCTGAATAAAGATGATCTATGCTCAAGAAACCTTCAAAAGCAGTGAAATATCAAGATAATAAATTAAAACAGTAAATCTTTAAAAGAAAAAATTTTTTAAATCTTTAAAAAAAATAAATGTTCATTTATTTTTGAGAGACTGAGAGAGACAGACCACGAGCAGGGAAGGGGCAGAGAGCGACAGGGAGACACGAATCTGAAGCAGGCTCCAGGCTTTGAGCTGTCAGCACAGAGCCCGAAGCGGGACTCGAACCCATGAACTGCAAGATCATGACCTGAGCCGAAGTCAGACACTTAACCAACTGAGCCACCTAGGTGCCCCAGTAGTTAATCTTTTTATATCCACAACAATTGATGAGAATTCTATCAAAATCATTCAACTTTGCAATGGAGACTGCAATTGGTATTGTATTAGTTAATCAATTTTTATTAATTATCTTGATCTCTCTTTATGTCCCCAAATGTAATATTAAACAAAAAGAAACAAAACCCAAGCATCTCATTTACTTATAAATTAAAAACTATTTTTGTATTCCTTGCCATCAAGATGATTCTAAAAACAAACAAAAATGATCCAATACTGCTTTCTAATTATCAATGTAATATGCCTGATATAGAATATTTAGGATACACAAAAGCATAAAGAATTAGAAAAATATCAACCATAATGCTATTGCCTTACAACAACTTGTAATAATATTATATTTTCTTCCTCTTTTTTCTATACTTATTTTGAGGTCATACTACATCTAAAAGTTTGTATCCATTTTTCCCACTTAACATGTCACAATCATCATTTCCCCATGTTATTAAAACCTTTGTAAAAAACATTTTAATCGTACATGTTTCATCATGTAATTTAATATATCCCTTAGTATGTCAGACATTAACAGATAGACATTCAATGTATTTTTTGAATGAATTAGCACAGGACTTCCGACACTTATTTTTATATCTGAACTGTATTCAATGTAGGGCTTAGGTAGGATCTGATAAAAAGGCAAAACCTTATGAACACTTAAGTCAATCCTCTTTACTGATCCTATAAACCATTATTAACATTAACTATAAACCATTTATTAAGGGAGAGCAAGGAATAGTCACTATTATCCACTCAAAGTACAGATAAAAATATCCCACAACCATTAGCTATGTTATTTTCCATCTTACCCACACAAAAATTTTGAACAAGAGGCACAAACAATAAAGTCTAACATATTCAACTAAAATTTTAAACTGTTATGAGAACAACTTAAGATACCATAAAAAAGGTAAAAAGATTAATGACACATGGCAAGATTAATATTCTTTAAAAGAACTTCCGCAAAGCCAGTAGCAAAATGTACAAAGGATACAAACTTTTATATAAAATGACCAAAAATCTATGAAGATATTCAAACTCAGTTATAAACCAAAGAAATGTAACTATACAGGTGAGGTATCACTTTTTACCCAGAGATCAGCTGAGACTTAAAAAAATGAAACAAGTATCACTCGAAATAAACAAAGATGTGTTCCTGCAACTTAATAACTTGTTCATCAAAAGCAATTTTCCTACGAAAGAATGATGAAATGGGAATTCAGTTACACTTGGGAAAGAGTATAGTCCAAATTATTAAATTGAATATGAACTTCCTGTAAGACAAAGAAACTTTAACAAAAAAGTAAAAGAAATAGCATTGAATGCTGAGAGTTGTACACTGACATGCTGGCAGGAAAGCATCACTAAGAAGGAAGACAGGTCATCTAATGCTACATGATAAAACTGGAGAGTATTCTTACCCAATGTTAAATAAAAGGGTCAGCTGGAAGAATATTTTATATATATATGTGTGTGTTACACATATATGTATGTTACACATTTATGCATGTTACACATATATGTATGTTACCTATGTATACATACATACATATGGTTGTATATATGTATGTATACGTTGGGGAAGACAATTGGGAAATATGTCATGTCTTTTAAAAGTCCATACACTTTGACACAGATACTTGACTTGTAGACTAAATGAAAACTAAATTCAAGTATTAATTGCAGAATTGTTTTTAATGGTGAGAAATAAGTAACAAGTTAATGTACATCAACAGAAGACTGGTTAAATAAATTGGGACGACCCAAACAGCAAATACATCATTAAAATAAGTTTTTATATGTGAAAAATGTCTATAGCATATTGTGGAAAATTACAGGGCATTTTAGAATTCTATGTTCAACACACACACTCAAATATATACATGTCCATCCCAAAGTGTTGACACTGACTTTCTTAGAATGGTGGGACAATGGATGATTTTAATGTTCTTTTTGCTTATTATATATCTCTTTCCTGGTTTTATGTGAATTTTTTATATTAATAAACATGTTTATATGCTATAAAGATAATTATAAAAATTAAAGGGGCAAACTGGGAAGTCTGCAAAAATAATGATTAAAGGATTCGACTGATTTATAAGAAAAACACTAAGATTCTAATAATGAAAAAAGTGAAAGAATAAGACACTGAAATACACAGAAAAATAGTATCAATAAATAATTAAGTTCAAAATAAGACAACACGCTTATCCTTTTATTTAAGTGGAAAGGGTTTTTAAAAACCCACAATATTAATTAAATATGAATAGACACTCTGAAATCCCGTATCATTTAATCTGAGTAGTTGCACTTCTGAAATTCTAGCCAAAAGAATATTGCTAACTACAAAAAAAATACTCCTAACTGTGAACAAAGCTTTCAGTAGAATATGTCCATCACAATGTTCCTGGTACAAGAAAACAATGAAAATACAGCAGAATGTTATTTGGGAATCCTAAACCTAGAAGCATCCAAACATTGGAACTGTTTCAGAAGGATTTCATCCATGCTGATATAGAATGATTTGCTAAAATGTAAGGCATGTAGTGATGTGAATAACTAGTCATTTAGGCAAGTCAAAGTCCCAGAATCACAAAACGTTGGTACCAGTCATAAGAAACCAGTTCACAGGAATGTCAGAGGCTATTTTATGCTGTGAAAATTTCATTCTTTCATGGGACAAAGGTTATTTAGTAGCAAAAGGGGGATACTCTAGATGTAAAAATGAAAAAAAAAGGCATAAAGATCAGGAAGATGATAGAGATTTTTTTCCAAAAGAGCTGTTGCATCATTTACCATTTCAATGTCTGCAGATGCTTACAATAAACTCTGGTATATTCCTGACATGCCTAGCTGTCAATCCATACACGTTTCAAATAAATAAAATTTGTATATACTTATTACACTGCATGATGTTTTTAGGAACATCATTTTTAAGGAAATAAATCTGATTTCTATCACAAGAGCTAATGAGAAAAACATACAGTCACTTTCAATCCCGTCTGAAATAAGGCAGAATTAAATAAGAACTAAGAATTAAATCAAGCAGTATGTTATAATTACATAGGTAAGAAAAACCTATCTGTGGAGGGAAAACCCACAAAGATATTAATAGTTCACTCATTAATTCGTCAACATATATAAATCAAACACCTTTTACATGCTCAGCACTGTGCTCAGTTCGGAGAGATACCAACTGGTAAACATAAGACTCATAGTCACTGGCTGTCCTGGAGCTTACACTCCAGTGGAGGGAGACACACAATTTTCAAATAAGCATATTCATGGGAGTAACTCCTCACCCCCAAATTCTTTTCTTCATTTTTCTTGTTTACTATCAGACATTCTCATGAATGTTCACTTTAATGATACTCATTTTAAATGACTGGACTTTTCTCATATTTTAAGACAAATTAATCACATAAACTGGTCGCTATTTACCTGATTCATGGCCAATTCAAATATCCAGATGAAAAAGATAGAAAGCTCTGTATTTATTATCTAAGTTCCATAAGTCCCTAGAGAAGATTAGGACAATCTTTTCGTCATTTGCATAATGCAGCTATCATATCTTTTCAATTGCATTTGCAGAACCCAGCCCTGGCCAGTACGTAAAGCTATCATCACTAAATCTAAACATATTCAGAGAATAAGTCAGAATAAAAACACTGACAACACAGATCTGTGAATAATAATTATAATTAACCCCTTCTAAAAGAAAAGGTATATGTAATAGTACATAATAGAGTAACAATTTAACCCATCTTTTTTTTTTTTTCCTTTTTACTCAAAGCATAAAGCAGAGGCAACACTTCATCCCAGGTTAACATGCAACTTAAAAAAAAAGTTAATATACATATTAAACATGGAAATTCACAAGTAAAACCTTATTTGTCATTTCCCCTCAAACATACCTTAACACGATTCCTTTATTTCTTAATAAACAAGGCCCTACCGCTGGTCACCTGACCAATGCCTTACATTTCTGGAGCTTGACAGTTTAGTGAGTTATGGACATAAGAACACTGTTGTAAGTATACTGAAGTTAACACATCTGCGAAGCAGCTGATCAGACTGATTTACCAATTGAGGGGTCTCTACTCCAATCTACCACTCCCTCCCAACCTCTGCAAAAACATAAATATCCTCCAGCCACCATGAAGTTTTCTTGTCAAGAAGGCCCTGAAGCATGATTTCCCTAGTTTTCTAACACACATCAGCAATGATGAACTACAAAGCACCCACATGCTCAAAGATCCTTACTTTTTGGAATATTCCTTGAGTGCAAAATTTTCTTAGGATTCAGAGAAATGCAAGTTCAAAAAAAGATAAAGAGATAAGACAGATTTTTTTGCCTCTTCATGCATGCAAAGCTTGAGTTAAAACCTTTTATCATATTAGAAATTCCAATACAACAAACCTAAAAACTTTCAAAAGGTTTCCTAATTTCTTTGTTGTATTAAATGTGGCTTCAAGTATGTCAATAAACATAGAGCTCAATTTGGGAGGGGTAGATAGACTACTTACAACATATCTTCATCTAGGCTTCTCTAGGAAAATACAATAAACAAAGACGACTATCTATAAGAAATGTGTCATCTTTAAAATCAATACTGTTAGTAAAATGTATTTTAAGCACCAATTAAAATTAGTATATGTTTTTCTCATCTCTAGCAACCAAAAGAGCCCTTCTTAGATGTAATTATAGCTTCCTCCTCAATGTGTTACCTTGAACACTAACCCAGAAAATATCTTTAAAAGTGCTCTGCAGGTATTACCTCCTCTCAAAAAACCACAGAGGGACAATATAAGAAAAGTCTACTCCAATCTAAATGGCTAGTTTAAGCAAAAATAATTAGAGGAATTCTGTATATCACCAATGTAAGAAGTTTTGGAGAAGAGAGTAGCATACAATTATTTAAAGTCATGTACACATTTCACTTTTCCATGCAAGATGATTTAAAATATAAACACAATGTGGTTGTAAATCACTGAAAATACCATCAAGTCTCTGCCCCCAGAATTTATAGTCCCACTCTATGGTCAAAAAAAAAGAAAGGAAGGAAAGGAGAGAGAAAGGGAGGGAAAGGAGGGAGGTAGGAAGGAAATATGAAAACATAATAGTCTATCAAATATTTTAGTTTGTAAGTAGAATCTAAACAAAGAGGAAGGATTTGTCTTGAGCAACAAAATGGATCAAGATCTAAATGATAAAATCAAAATTACTAACCACTAAGTATGAGGAGAATTAAGAGGATACTCTTATACTAGCAATAAACTTTTACTCAGGTTTTAAAATACACAATACAATCTTCTGTGTGAAAACTATTTAAAAAAAAAAAAAGAAAGAAACAGTTCAGTTTTCTAGCCTCTGCAGTAACTAAAAGGCAATGGCGTGTTTTTATTAGGAATGAGAAAAAATGGTTTTGCTCATGTTTCCTAAACTATGGTTTGTTATCTAGTTTTTTGTTTTGTTTTTTTCCCCTCAAATAAAGCACAAATTGTGACTTAGAAATCCTCAGGGCTGTGCCATCAGTACTCCAAACATATAATATCATAGAAAACACATATAATTTATTAGACAGACTTAAAAACCCACACAAATCAATTTTAGGCACTTCTTGGGTACAGACTATGGGCATCTTCTTTCAAAAAACAGGATATCTAATAGGCAAGACCATAAACTTTAATTTTTAGAACAATACAACAACAATTAGACAATTGATTTAAAAAATTGCATAAGCAACCCAACTGTATCCTGTTATAATTTCTTCACAATTCCACACACCATTTTAGGATTTAATAGAAACAGCCATTTTTTAGCATCAAAAGTTTTAAAACTCTCCTTCCTTTACTTCACCGATATGGTCTTAAAACTCATATATTCTTTGAGGAAGCATGATAATACAAGTTCTACTTTTATATAGGTAGAACTTTAAATTAGTATTTTCTATACTGTGTCTATATCTATACAGAATCAACATATTATGGTTGATGATTTTGATGTCTTCTAAAGTCCATTTCAACAGGTTTATTTTGTAAAGATAGGCTTCTCATTACTAATTCTTTTAGACATCTAATGTTTATCTGTGTTCTTTAAGTAAACATGAGGAAAAAAACAGAATGTGAGCTATGGTTTTAAGGAGACCTTCAGGTTAAATACTACATATATATATGGTTTGGCATCTTTTTCTAACTCAAATAGTTTTATGGGTATCCTCCAAAATGTAATCGATTTTTGGTAATGGGAAGATAACATGCACATAATGTAATCCCTTCCATGCGTAACTAGCAGCTTAAGGAGCTGGCAAAGTCTAGGTAGTTCTGTTATCTTTCTGAATCTGCTTTTCAGCATATGAAGCTAAAATTAAGGAACATTAAAATGTTAAATACAGTATGAAGGATTTTACTACTGGCTTTTATTTGCTGTATATACAGCAAGCCAATCTTCTAATATACCCCACAACCCTGACAATACACTCTTAATGAGCAAAGTACAAATCAATACATAAACCCAGTAGTGGGGACACAGCCAAGAACTAGAGAACCTACTTAGAAACTGGTGGTTTGGGGAACAATGGCTGTAAGGCAAAGTTTAGAATACCTCCAAGACTGAGTAACATACCTTCACTGATTGTGAATGAAGATACAGGAGAGCAAGGGATGGCTGAGCTATGAGAAAGCTGATCCTGAAGCAGGAAGTTTTAGAGTACATTTGGACATCTGGGAGGGGTTACTAAGTCATGCAAAGAAACCTTGCCTCTACCCAGCCTTGAAAGAGGGACTGATGCCAAGATATAACTGGGCAATTGAGAGAAGATGACCCCAAAGTCCACAGGATAATCTGGGATGTGCTGCTATCCTCTATATACAAATAGAACACATTACAGATATATTCCCAAAAATGCCTGCAGAGAAAACTAGAAAGCTGTCTATAGGTTTTCTATTTACATTAAAATAAACAGATTTTGAGGTTGTCTGTACTGTATGTGGTTGCTGTAGTCACAGCAAGAAATGTAAAGTGCCTATGAGAGAGGACAATAAAATCCCATTTCCAGGCATCTTAATTCTATACACTCAGACAATAAAGAAAAGAACATCTCAGGGACTTCCTGCCTTTCCTCAAGCTCCCTGTATTTTCTGTTAACTACCTACTAGGCACTTCGTAAAGGCCAGAAACAACACTCTTCCATCTCATGCCACACTTCTAAAATCACTTTATCTATCTGCATTAAAAATGCCATCCAGCAGTGCTAAAGCACTTTATTCTTAAGGCAAAATGTCATATTCCATACCCACTTCCCCCTGTCCCCCAAACCACCTGCCTTCACTATATTCTTTGCCCATCATGAGAGCCAAAGAAGTTAGAAAGAACTGAAAATTTTCAAACGAGACTCCTCAATATAATGTGTAAGATATACTTTATAAATGCTATTATCACAAAATTAAACACATTTAAATGCTTATAGCATATGGTTACTTTTACCAAGATATCAAGAATAACTGTATGACTTTCAAAATTAATATCAAACACGGGATATTTAATCCAGCCACATGTACAGGGGTATGAGGCTTTGTTCTTTTCAGAGGTAAGCACAATGACTCTAAATAAGATGATTGTTTACCCCCAAAAGTAGCATATTAAAAACCAAAAGCATTGCCCTTCACTTAATTCTACTTAAACTACATATAAATTGCCAATATAACTATTCATAAGGCTCGTCATCATATTTGGAAAGAATACTGTTAAAATTATTTATACATGAATTAAAATTTTTTCCTCATTGTAATTTTGGTTTTATGTACAAGCATACAGGTACAACCTTATTTCTAATGCTTGGCCTAGAAAGGTAGAATGTCACAAAAAATAATGTTTCATAAATGTGGTATAAGACTTCATGCATTCCCATGATGCCATGTCAATAATCTACTACACTAAACCAACTGTAACAATGCAGTGCATGCTTTAAACATCCAATTAAGAATAAATTTTAGCCAACAGCTTGTCAACAAGGGAATGTGCTGGTATACTGCTGAATTCACATGGCAGCAACCCACAAGACTAACCCATGAAAATTCAAATTAAAAGATAAATAGGGTAAAAGATGTAGATTTGCTGGACTACTTTACAGAATATCTCAGATGAAAATGCAACATCTGCAAAATGGACTTGGGTTTTTAAGGGAGTTTTTAATATAAAACAAGTGATTCCTAATAGTGATTTGAAAAGTATGAGAACATATGAACAAATAAAGCTTAGTAATTTAGAATTTACTTTTGTAAAAGCAAGTTGACAAATATTAAAATGTTATACTTGCATTATGAACATTATAATATAAATATAAAACACAAAACATCCACTGTTAAACACTGATCTCCCATGCCTGACTTGGATTTAGCTACTGAGTATATTATATTTTACAGAAAGAAACTCAAAGTTTTGTCAATGCTTGTAGTATATACTATTACTCCTCATCAAAATCTGCGTGAAATCCAAAAGGCTCATATTAAAGGTAGTTACTTCTCTTCTTGAATATTCTAAAACATGCCACTTTGGATCAGCCTTCAGATTTTCAGGGCATGAATACAAAGAGAGTACCCAAAAATATGTGTGAACACATTTAGGATAAGTCTGTTTACAATTACAATAAAAATACCTTCAACCTTCATATCTTTCCATTTTCAGTGAAAAACAAAATACCCTAACCAAACATAAGATATTTGGGGCCAAGTTACTTCTTTGTAAAAATAATTTATCATGTGTTGATCGACTTTTTAAACCAAACTCTTAAAAGCATTAAAAAAATTGTTTTATAGCTGTCGATGCATTCACGTTAGTAAGAAGTGAAAAAGAAAAAAGTGTAGAAACAAAAAAATCTCAAACTATCCCAACTCCAGAAATAAGAAATTTTCAAATTAAGAAATAACCTTTGTTGCTTAGAAAATAAGTACTTTTCATCTCAAACTCACTCTAAATGCTTGTATAATTCAATACCTAAGAAGACTCTAGGTAAATTATTTTATAATATTTATAGGATGATACTTCTCTGGGTAGGCATATTTTACACAATAGCTTCCAATTAATGCGGGAAAAAATCACTTGATAATTTTAATAATTAATGATTGACTGATTAATGGATTAACATTTTTCTCAGTAATTCAGATGGCATAGATCCAACAAAGGGAACAAGGATTGCTCAATGTGAAATTCTGTCCATTCGTAACACTAAGCCAAAAATTTGCAGGTACTCCATTCAGATTACATATTTTCATGTATGTAATTTGAACAACAAAAAAATAGGTACAAAGTGTCGAGCTTTCTCCTTTTCTTTCTTTTTCGTTCGTTCTTTCTTTTTTTTTCAGAGCAGTTCAATGATTTTGGGGGTTGGTTAGTACAATACAGAGAACACAAGGGAAAGCACAAAATGGCACTTAACACCACTGCCAGTACTCATCTCATTACGGTTATAACTAAGGATAGTATTACCTTTTGTGTTATTTGCTTTTCTTTAGAACATAAATCAAAGCCATAAACTTGAACTTGAGGTATATACACAATAGATACACAACCTTATGCAAAATACTTTTCATAAGTAACCTTACATTTTAAAATATTGGAAACTGAATATCTGTGCTGATTTGTATTCTGACTTAATGGAACAAGAAGAGAACAACATTCAACTAGGGAGGCTTATACTGACAATAAAGCTCTTAAAGTTAAAAATGTCTCCTTCTCCCTTTGTACTTACCACAGGCTACACAATGTCCTGAGAGGATTCATTATGAGAAAAATGGCAATCACAGCTTTAAAGACCTTGCTTTGGAAGGGACTAATGAGAAAGCAGATTGGAAAATGAGACTTCATCTTTGTTCTCAAATAAGTGGTCTTAATTATTCTTCTTATAGAAAAAGTTTAAATCAGTTTATTATAAATATATCTAAACCATGAATTTTTGCAGCTTTCAGATAAAGTCCAGCACTTCGTTTATACAAAGTCTATGAGAAGAGGTCAGTAGAGATCATCTAATCTTAAGTCGTGACATCATCCATTCAAGTCCTTGGCATAATCTATAAAGAATATAAAAATCACTTGATTAAATTCAACTAAAAAACTATGAACAAACTAAAAGAAGATACCATTTTTCATTTACCTAAACAACAATGATTAAAAAAATCATTAATACCCAATGTTGGTGTTACTGTGGTGAAGCCATACTCTCATACACACATCCATGCTTTTTCTGGTTCTTTTTTGTCTCTAGTGCCTAGGACACTGTCTGACACATAAAAGGAGCTGAGTAATTATACAATGAATATCCACAGAAAATAATTTAGCAATGTGTATCAGAAATATTTAAAATATCAATACTCTACCTTTTTTCTACTTCTAGAAATATATTCTAAAAAAAACATCAGACACAAGGACAGGTTGATGTATAAGACTGTTCAAAGCATTTTTAATGGGTAAAGGTAAAATTTAACTACTTAGAAATAGAGAAAATTAAATTATAGAACATTCATATGATGAAATATTAAAAACTTCCTTTCGAAGACTTTATTACAGTGTGATAAAATGCTCACCGATATAAATGAGGTAAAAGTGGCAGAATACTAAACTAAACATGTAGCTGAGCTGCTAAAACAAAGTATATTTGCAATATGTATATTACATCTGTATATTTAAAAAATTTGAAGGAAATAAAGTCTCTCATCACTAATACTAGTTACCGTTGAATAAGGTGTAATTGAACGCAATGCAAAATACAGAAAGAAATGTTCACTATGATAAAACAAACTAAATGTTTACCAAGAGTAAAATTATATTATAACAAGAAGAAAGACTGTTAAAGACTGTTATATAATTATCTATGAGGACGTTTGATAGGTATGAGAAACCATGCTACCGCACTTAATTGAAAAACACCACAACCCAGATTTTTGTGGAAGTATGAATCTAATATTACAAAAGAAGAAAAAAAAGAAGAAATCACAATGAGGTTAAAAAAAAATGGTTATTTCGGTGTTGGCCCATACTTTCCCTGCTATTACCAGATTCCTTACTTTTAAACTACTAACAGGAAATGGTACAAAAAATAAGCAAACAGATTAACTCCAAACTGTTAAATGAACAGAGGTTACCTAATAGCAAACTAGAAACCATGCTAAGCATTTAATATCCATTATCTTAATCTTTACAATGTTGAGACTAGAACCCTTCCCATACTACAAGAGGGAATCCAGGCTTAAAAGATGCTAGCAAATGGCAGAGGTGGGGGTCAAAATGCCAACCAACACTAAAACCAAGAATTTAGATCAAGGTGGCTAGACTGCAGAAGGGAAACATTTTCACCCAAACCAAACATTTCCACTTGATAACTACTGCAAAGGGAAACCCCCATAAACCCAAAAATTGAAAAGATATACGATCATTCATTGATTTCCTCTTTTAAGAATGAAATTGCCAGGGTTCATATCCATCCTAACTAATGATGTATTTTCCACACAATTACTCAAAGTATGTAAGTCAATCATCTACCAATTCTAGATGATCTTCTTTGCTGTCAAATTTATTAAAATCAGTGCTTTTGCTTAAAGACCTTTGGTAGACAAAGACAATGTATAAAGATATATCTATAACTATAAATGTATCTTAACATGTATTAAATTATTTGACAAAGAAATATGCAATGGATAAGGTATTTTTTTTACCTAAATGAGGATGTGGACAATTGGTATTATTTGTGACTTTTTAAAGTGCATATATTTGCTTTCTTAAGGTTCTAATTATGCTCTATCAAATGTCTGTCATCAGGTAATACTGCCTTCTAGTTCACTAGGATTCAGCTTCAGCTCCATTCAATTCTTTTTTTCTCTGCTTTTAAATACATACATGAGAGATTCTAAATAGAGGTCTTAAATTTGGGGTTGAGGTTCTTCTGATGTTAGGTTAAGAGCAGAAGCTTGAGGCAGACACAGATGAGTTAGCTGAAGTGAGAGAAATTCTCTTCCTCACAAGACCAAGGTGAAGGGTGAACCAATATAATGGATTACTGAAGCTATCTTATCTCTGCCCCGAGCTTCTGCCCTTTCCAAGTACCTGAAGAACCTCAACTTCAAATGTAAGACCTCTAATTAGAATCTTCATCTCCAATTTATTTTTCACTGCTTTTAAATATATACAGATCCACCACATTTTGGAAAAACAACTACACCAAAAATCTAAATTTGCTCATCTTTCTAGCTCTTTATCCTATTTCTAACCTCCTTTATTCCATCTCTCCTAATAGCATTCTCTCCATCCTCCTGATCCTTGACCTTACATTTGACAATGCTGACAACCACACCTTTCTTGAAATCCTTTCAGGTCTGGGCATTAGACTAGAGCAAAATTCTACTGTAGGCACCTACCTTTCCTTCCCAAACCAGGAACCTTCATGTCACACTCTCTCCAATTCTAACTTTTTTTTTTTTTTTAAGTGCAGCGACCTCCTCTTGACAACACTGGTGGCAAAATGAGTACTCCCAAATTAGTCTTACATTTGAACCCTTTTCTAGTTCAGCTTCTTTATGGATAAAACGCAAACTAAAGACACTTGGTCCACCAGATTGTTACGAGGAATAAATGATACACCTGATACATGATACACCCTATGAAAAGCACTGGAGACACAGACTTACTAGTGTTAAATCCCACCATCAGTGCACGAACAGTTTCCTGACTTGTCCAGCTCTCCTTCACACTTCCATTTCCCTGAACCCCTACAGCAACTCTATCAACTACATGTTCACATGGATTTGTTCAGTATGTTCATATGTATTACGTGTATGTTACAGGTTTTATTTATAGAACCAAGGTAAAACTCTAATTATAGATACAGATTATCCCTTACATTGTTTTATACATGGTAGCCTTAAATATTTATTGACTTTAAGAAAAAATACATGTTTGTAAACTAAATACATGTTTTCTAAAAGACCTCTTACCCCTCGCCAGTAAGAGCACAGCATGCTTGGATATGCCACTGGTGATCTTTAATAGAAGTTAATTTCAAAAACTGGGAGATTTCTGCTACAGTCATGCATTCTTTAACATCTTGCTTATTAGCAAAAATCAGCAATCCAGCTTTTCTTAGGTCCTATAAAAGCAAATAAAACTGTAAAAAGGCCAGTGCATTTTTATTCACAGATTTTCCAACTTAAACAAATACTTTTGACAATCTTTTAACCTAGAATTCGACTACCTGACATAAAAGCATCTCACGGCTCTGATGCTGATAGATGGCAAACTTAAAACTAAGCACATTTTAAATAAACACATCTGTATTTGTATGGATTTACGTATTTCTTATAGCCCTAAATTACATTTTTTATGGACCCAACTGCTATATTTAACAATAGTCATGACTTCAAATACATATTTACCCCTTCCCCTAATCCAAAACTAGGTTTCCATGGCCAAGAGCTACTCTTTAGCCTGGCACTCAAGAACTTTTCAAAATTTTACCCCTATCTATTCTTTAGGTACCCATACCTAAAGCTAGTACCTTCTAGGTGCCTAGGAAACACACCATGTACGCCTTAGGGCCTTAGAGCTTAATTCTCAGTTGAGAAGTGCTATCCTAAACCAATCCTATTCTTCTGAGACCTAGCTCCTCTTTGTCCATGTAGATTCCTTAGATTTGAATATTCAATACGGCCATTTTGGACTGGCATTAAACTTATCAAATTTCCCAATTAGACAGTAAGTTCTACCACTTCTATGTTCTGCCTCTGAAGCAAATTCTTTAATTTTTCTGAATTTGTTCTTAATAACATTTATTGAGTATCTAATCTGAGCAAGACACCCATTATGTTAACCATTTTCCAAATAAAATCTCTTTTAATACTCACAGGATTCCTGTAAGGTAGGCCTTACTATTCCCATTTTATAGATAAGGAAACTAAAACTCAGCAGTAAGTAACTCATACAAGGTTATACAGCTACTCAATGACAGAACCAGGTTTGAGCTGAGATCTTCCCACTATACCTGCTGCACCTCATCTATAAAATTCTGAGACTATCACCTACCTCTTGCGGATATAGTTTGAATGAATGAACTACTACATGAAAAACACTCAGTTCAGTACCTGGCTTCAGGTAACAGTTCAGTAAATGTTAGTTCGCTTACTGTCCTGAAAATGTGGATCACCTTTATCTTTGTGCATACCCCAAACTGACTGGTCTAATGTTTTATTCACAAAGCAGGCCAATGGTTAGTCATCGCCTTTTGCTCTATCCTACCCTCCCCTCTCCCATTTTTAAAGATGGAAACTTCTTTGATAATCTGCTGAAAGTCATGGACCTTTTCCTCATAAAAATGTATATATGTATATACGCAAAAAAAAGTTTATATGTAATTTTAGGGTGTTAATAGATACTCTAAAGTCCATTCATGGATCCTAGATTAAGAACCCATGATAGATGCACTCATATATATGTGTGTGTATAGATACACGTGCACACACACACACACACACACACACACACACACATATGGAGAGATACTGAGAAAACTAAGGTTTTGGTGCTGTGCTTGCAAGTTTTCTCAACTGTGCAGAATGACATCTTTATAGGATATTTTTATTTCAATCGTGTGTATCTGTGTCTGAAATAAGAAAGTCTTTAGTAGATACAAATTGACATTGCTCCACATTATTTTACTCTTATGAGAACATAGTTTCAACAATTTATATATGATTTTATTTATGATGTCAATAAAAAATATAAATAGTAAATTTCTTATTTGTTAAAAGGAGTCATGCAAAACGTTTTATACAACAATCAAGACAGACTTTTAGCTACAGCGCCCTCTCCAGGATGGCAGCTATGCTACTACCATGGTTAATGACAGTTACCTGAAGAACAGGGTCAGAAAAGGATACTCTAGAATGTTAAGTTTTAAGATTTTATGTTCAATTTATTTCACCTATGTTCAGTTCACCTGTCTTATAAACAAGGCAAAAAGTTGAAGGGATGGGCTATAACCAGGATATCTATTATATTCATTATCAAGGATCAAGTACTTTTTCTCCTACCCTAAATGGAAAATAGCATACTTATCAATAGTTGATATGTGGCTGGATCACTGAGTAGATGGACTTTCCATGGAATGTAATTCCTATCTTCCTATCTCCCAGGTTTCAATACCTCTTGCTAGTATATGCTGAAATCTTATATAGGTCAGGATTGCTAATGCTGGCATGTTCAAAGAGCACATTTCTGACATTAGAAATGCCTGGCACAAGTTAAAACACATAGTTTATGCTATTTTATTTGTATATAATCTATACTCATCACTCTTAGTGATGAAATTATTCGAAGAAGCCCCTGGACTAAAAATTGGAAAACAAAAAATAAAGCCATTCTATTGAAAGATTTCAAAGTAAAACCCATATTGAATATAATTTTTCTAGATTTCATAGGTTCAAATTTTTTTATTTGGGGTTCTTGTTTTTTTTTCATTTTCTTTTAAGTTTATTAATTTATTTTGAGAGAGAGAGAGCGCATGTGCATGTGTGCACAAGCAAGTGGGGACAGGTAGAGAGAGAGGGAGAGAGATTCCCAAGCAGGCCTTGCGCTGACAGTGCAGAGCCCGAAGCAGGGCTTGAACCCATGAACTGTGAGGTTATGACCTGAGCTGAAACCAGGAATCTTAAATGACTGAACCACCCAGGTGTCCCAGGTTTCTTGTTTTAAAAAAACAAACAAACAGCTATTTTCCCTATTTTTTAAGCAGTATTTAGGAAGAGAAGAAAATCTTCCTTTACTGTTTTTATTAAGTAACTTCAGGATCAATTATACATTTTGCTAACAGAAAAGAGATATATTGGATTAAGGCTGTTCATCAACTGGACTTAGCAAGAGGTCAAAGTACAAGGTGAACAGTGGTGATTTTTATCTATTAGCCATTTTAAACTTTGAAAAACTTTCTGCTACCTGTTACAGATTGTTGTTAAGAGTCTAAAAATATTTTTTCATTTAGTGAAGAAGATGAATAATTGCTGCACACGCAAGACATATTTATTTAGCATCTTCCATATGCCTTATGCAGTTGTCAATATGTTTCTCCAAGCTTCATTTGCAAAGATAATTCCTAGAAGTTGAGTTACTCCAAATAAAACGTCATCTACCCTTTTGTGTTTGGAATGATTTTAAAATTCATGAGCTTCAAAGTTTTGCACTTCATTTAAGATGAAGCTTTCGGAAATATTTAAAATCATTTTATAGTTTTATAGTTTTGTATTCAGTAATACAGGTAAAGCATCATTAGTGATGGTAAAAAGATTTTGTTGGTTGCTATGATATATATGAAACATCTGACTAACCCCATGTCAAAATTTGTCTTTCACTCACACATTCTCATTCTTTGATCCATTCGCCCCTTTTCAGATTTCTGCCTATTTGGCTCTTCCTGACCCTATTAATTGGTTTAATCCAGCTCCCAACTTCATCTGTAATTCCTTTCTTCTCTGGCACTCTCCCCATTCAGTCTCTTTCACTTTCCAACTAGGCCTTATTTCTGTCTTTTTTTCTTCTTAGCAAAGAGTCTGAATAATGAGAATATTTAAGTTCAAATCCTGGCTCTTAAAAATCTGGTCAAGTCAAATAAATTTTCAGGACCTCAGTGTACTCATCCATTACAGATGAGTAACATCCACAAGAGAGGAAGTGACCAGCTCAATTTAATGTCGCAGCTAGTAAAATTCAATGACTTTGAGTCCTACTACTGAGCTCTTTGATCCTGCTATATATTGGCCAATTAGAACAAGGATCAAAGAAGAAGACTATCTGTTAAGAGTGTAAAAAACATACTCAAGATACAAATACATTTGTGTCTTCTTTTTCTTTTTCCTAACTCTTCAAACAACAACTCCTTGGTGTAAAATACAAAAGGAAAATTAAAAAAAAAAGAAAATCCTTAGTTTTCTACCTTTTTTATAGTTTATTTTTTGTTTCCCAAACTAGAATCAAAACTCGTTAAATGCATGAATAGCAACAGGTATTATCTTTTTTAAAAACCCAAGGGGTTTCACAAAGCTGCTAGAATGAATCCAAGACAGGAGAAGGTGCATCTTGGTGGGCGTGATCACCACATGGAAAACAGAACTTCAATTTATACAACCACTTTATTAGGTGTCCTTACATCTTGACCGGATGCCAGAAACATTCCAAAATTCCTAATGCAAATCTCAAAAGCAAATCATCAAATCAATATTAAAATTAACATAAAACTTCCTTACAGATACACCATTTTTAAGCTTTGTTAAAATTCCACTAAAATTAACAGTTACACATATAAATCTAAACATTAATTTTTCTATTTCTGTCTATAAATATGAGTTAAGAATGTAATATCTGTTGGGTTCCTGGGTGGCTCAGTCGGTTAAGCGGCCAACTTCAGCTCAGGTCATGATCTCAGTCTGTGAATTCAAGCCCTGCATCAGGATCTGTACTAACAGCTCAGAGCCTGGAGCCTGCTTCAGATTCTGTGACTCCCTCTCTCTCTTGCCATCTCCCCCACTTGCACTCTGTCTCTCTCTCAAATATAAATAAACATGAAAAAAAGAGTGTAATATCTGCAATAAAAGGCACACAAAAAAATCAACTGCTACTACAGTAAATATTATATGATTTTACAACTTATCATTATTAACTATATTGTTTAGTTTATTTCATTTTTAAATCATGCTACCTATAATAATTCTCAAAGACTAAGAAAATGTGGCTAGTCACGTAGTTTTGTTTGTTTACTCAAAGGGACAATATCAGAGAAACATAAGAGCGACAACACTTAAGTATTAGTCTGATAACTGAGTTACAATCAAGCCTTACTAAATGTCCATGAGACCTTAAAATCTCATTTCTAGTGATAACCGTCTATATAATTATTGTTATAAAAGGCAAAATGAAAGCCAATTTAGGTCTTTTCACCCGGGAAAACTTCTACACCAAATTAATCTAGGATAAAAGAAATAGAAATCTATAAATGACTCCACAATCTTTCTGTTGTTTCCAGATACACTTCCAATTTGGGAAGTGTCAAACTGGTAAAGCAGAATGGCCAACCGATTTAAGCCCGTATTTAAATCTGAAGTACGGGTGCTTGGCTGGTTTAGTCAATACAAGCATGTAATTCTTGATCTCAGGATCATGAATTCAAGCCCCACACTGGGCGTAGAGCTTACTTAAAAAACTTTTTTAAAAAAAATTAGTAAGTAATATTAATAAGTAATATTATTTTAAAAATAATAAGTAACAAATAAATAAATATTTGAAGTAATATCGTAACAAGTAGAAAGAACAAATGTGATAGCAATATCACACACACACACATACATAATGCCAGAATTCTACTTACCTCATGGGCTAACATTTTATAGAGTTCTTCTCTAGTTACAGAAATTCTTTCTCTGTCTGTACTGTCCACAACAACAATTACAAACTAAAATAATTACAAAAAAATAGTGATTACACAATTCAATATTCATAAAATTTATAAAGTACTTAATTGATTTACAGACCACAAATACCAAGAAATTAGAGCCTCATGGTATGGTATTACTGGAAAACCAGAGATACCTTCTATATACATTGTGAAGCCTGAAGGTTTGATCCATTTCTATTCAAATATCATTTGCTAATTTTTAAGAGAAAATAGGAGAAAAAAGAATACAATGCTAACACTATTAGAATGTTAGTTCTACTACTCCGTTAATATTCTACTCCATTAATACTACTCCGTTAGTATTCTAACCAATATACATGTTTGTTTCTAAATTAATGTCTTGAATGGTAATGAGCTTGTATCCAACTATGTGCACCACAGTCAATATGAAAAAAATACAGTGAAGCTAATATAATGTTGTACGCTAATTAGACTTTAATAAAAAAATCTTACTGAGAAAAAAATATGAAAAAGAATACATTATAATCCTAGATTTTATATATTTCTACAGATATTATTTATTAATATCGATCTGAAACTCTAAAAGGGCATGATACAGGAGTAATGTGACAGTTAAATCAACTTTTAAAAATCAACAAATGAAAGAATACATCTATTTAAATCCATGCTTCTCTTGTTTATGTAAATGGTACCTGCTGCCTGCAAGCACAACTCTTTCTTGAACTAATGATGAGACTAGGGTCAGAAGATGTAGTGAGACCTGTGAAGGAGCCAAGGAGGACTGAGCTACACTGTACCTCTTCACCTGCACGAGTACCAAGAACCACCATGGAAGCAGAACCCGAAACAGTCACTTTATGACCGCACTGGTGATGCCCAGGTTAACTCTGCTTATAAAGAACAAGCACTATGGATTTTTTAAAACCAGCTTTCCATTTCCAGATAAACCACTGTTAATTTTCAGAGTCTTTTCTATTTATCAGATGTCATTAACCATACGGCAGATGGCTAAGAGAACTGCTACTTTACCTCTTCTCTCACTTGGCACTCACCTAAGACCCATCCTATTCTAAGGCATTTTAATAAAACCATTAATTTTTAAGATGTTGTCATAAATTTGATACTTGCAGCATTATACACAGAAATACTAACCATATATACCTTTCCTTCTCCAAAATACATGATCAAATGCTTAGCAAAGTGTTAGGGGATCAGGTCATTAGAGACAATTAATAGTGTCTTAATGATACAATATGCATCTTTATATACATTTGGAGTTTTATAATCAGTACTACAAAAACAACTGTCACAGTAAATTGAACTTTCAATTTACAAGGTCTATACAATAAAGGTCTCAAATGTCATAGGTCTGAATTGCCTCTTGGGAAATAACATATAAATAAAAACATATGATTTATGTCCAAATTGCTTTATAACCAAAAGAAGAATTATTTCATGTGCAATTGTGCTGCATAAAAGAACATACATAGTAAAGGTCTGGCCAGGATTCAAGCCTCCAGAACCCTCTCATTTAACTAGGATTTTCTGTATGCAGACAAAAATAAATACTAAAAGAGAAATAAAATGACAAAGTGTGAGATTGAACTTACTGTAAAAACAACTATTTAAGATGAGTTCTGGGATCCATACATAATCAGACTAATCAATCACCCCTTCATTCCAATTCTCCCTATAGACAGGTTCAATGAGAGTGGATATACAGAACAATGACCCTGAAACAGGGAATCAAAGATTCTATCATGTTTAAATTCTACTTTTATTAACATATTGGGATATTTCAAAAAGATTAATTATAAGAGTTCACATCTAGAAGATATTTCCCAAGCATTCTGTTCTTAGAAGTTTTAGTATATTAAGAAACATTACCTCTGTGTTAGTATAGTAAGTGTTCCAGGAAGAACGAAGAGATTCTTGACCACCAATATCCCACATTAAGAAACGTGTATTATTAATCACTATTTCTTCTACATTACTTCCAATTGTAGGTGATGTATGTACAACTTCATTCATAGAACTAGAAAAAAAAAAGTTCAAATATATTACAATTAGCAGGGAAGCTAGATTGTTTGAGCATTTTGCAATCAAAGGATAAATCAGCATGAGTTTTCATATTTTATATCCAAATGGCCCTTTCCCACTATCTCAGAAGAGTAAGGTAAGGGTTGGGGCATCTGGGTGGCTCAGTCCTTACGTATCTGACTTTGGCTCAGGTCATGACCTCATAGATCATGAGCTTGAGTCTCACACCGGGTGAGCACATGCCCTGCTTTGGGGGGAGCATGAGCTCCACTTCAGGTGAACACAAGCCCCGCCTCAGGTGAACCCCACTTCTCTGTCTCTGTCCTTCATTCACTTGCGCCCTCTTTTTCTAAAAAAAAAAAAAAAAAAAAAAAAAAGGAGTGAGGTAAGGGTTTAAACAGGATGGAACTAGGTAGTGGACGATCTGGAATACTCTAGATTGAGTCCCAGAAACTATATAAACAATATTTCTCTACTTTCTATAAGTAAAAAAACTGAACAACATGCTCTACATCATATAAATTTCTAGCTGTCCTACAACAGTTGCTTAAATCTGGCTCCTGGTTTATAGTCAACCTGACTTCTTACAGAATATTTTAGGTGCATATAACTTTTTATTGCTTTTGCTAATCAAATATTACCCAGGCAGAAAAAATAATTATGAATGATAAAATAAAAATTTTAAACTAGTTAATACTTACAACTGGTAAAGGATCGTAGTTTTCCCTGCATTATCCAGCCCAACAATGATAACTTTGTGCTCTGAAATAAAAAAAAACATTAATCATTTATTAATTAAAAACAAAAATAGGCCATTTAAGTTCTAACCGTGAATTTTAGGCATCAACTGGGTACATAGTGGGGTGGGGTAAATTAGAAAAAAAGGTCAGCCTTTAAATCTGGTAGCGGAAGGCCAGGTCCCATCATAGATAACCGTAAACTGAGTACATTTAGACCACAGAATTGTTCTAACACCAAATCTAACCAAATTCTAAGGTTAGAATTTGTTCTAACCAAATCTAAGGATGTATGGCTATGGTGGCAGTGACTCCCTATCCCTTGGCTTCTATGACACCACTTTCTCCAAGTTCTCTTCCACTCTCTCTTGATATATATAGATTTTTTACCACAGATTCCTCTTCCTTGGGTCTTCCTTCAAAAACATTCATGTTACCCAAGGCTGTCTTCTTCCATTCTCTTCACATTTTATTTAGCAGGCACTCTTAGGGCCTATCTAGTTCTATGCTATCTAAAAACTATTCCAAAGATAGTATGTGGAAGAAGCTCATTTCCAAAGATGGTGTCTGTATAGTCTCCTCCCTTCCCTGATTCCATGTGAATCTGAGCTGGTCCTGTGACTCACTTTTAACCAAAAGAATATAGCAGAAGTGATGCTGTGTGACTTCAAGCCTAGACCATTACAAACCTTGCAGCTGCCTGGCTCTCTTGGACAACTACCCTTGGAGTAAACTGGACACCATGTAACAAGTCCTACTATCCCCCAAACCACTATATACGTAAGTCAGAAAGCCTAAGCTGATCATGTGGCTTGACCCTGTGGAGAGAGATCACCACATGGTTGCCCCAGCTGTTCTAGCCATTCCAGATGAGATGCCAGACACACAAATAAAGAAGCCATCTTGGATATGTAGCCAGGTCAAGCTATAGATGACTCTAGTTCTAGCTGTTAACTACAACCAAATGAGAATCCCAAGCTAGAACTTCCTAGCTGAGCTCAGTCAAATCACAGAACCATGACAGATAAATGATAAATTATTGCTTTAAGTCACAAAATTTAGGAGCGGTTTGTTACACAGCGGTAGATAACACAAGCACTATGGAAAAAGACATGCAATTATGTGATCTTGGGCAAATGACTTATTTCTCTAATCCCTAAGTTTTCTCGCTATAAAACAGGGACAACAATACCTATCTTTCAGAGTTGCATAATGATTAAGATAGCACATGAGCAGTGCCAACCACTAAGAAAGATTGTTCCTAATCCCAAATCTCTCCTAAACTCCAACCTATCTAGTAGACACAGTGCCACTCAACATATCCCAAACCCAACATTCAAACCTTTTTCTAATTCTATTCTACCTAATTTGCTTAATGGCATTACCACAAATTCAGTTGCCCCTGGAGCTTATTCAATGTTTCCCTCAACCCCAACAACTAATTTGTCACCAAGTTCTATGGATTCCACCTCAAAAATATATCCTGAACCTGCCTCCTTTCACCGGTCCTAGTTGTAGTCCTTCTCATTTCTTATTGTAAAACCTTCCCTAAGTAGACTGTCTCCAATCCACCTTCCCACTGTTTTTACAGTAATTGTTCTACACTATAAAGCTGATACCACCACTCTTATTGAAATGATGGCTCTCCATTTTGACAGAAAGACATGGCACAAGTTCTCAGCCTTGTAAATAAAGACAGTCATAACTGACTAAGCTCCGGCTTTATCTCTCACCACTACCACCAGGTACCTAGGCTGAAATTCAAGCCATTCTCCCCACATAAGCTGCCACATGTCTTTACAGCAAACATTTCTCTACCTCTACTCGGTTTTACCCTGAGCCAGAATTATCTTCTCCGATTCTCCATTTAGGGAATTCCTACTAATCTTTTAAGTTTAGTTTCCCCCCCAAAATCACTTTCTCATGCTTTTCCACAATATCTCTAACTAGCACTTACCATTAACTATTTACACATACATTAATCTTCTCAGCCCAATGAGGCATGCTTTATGCATATAGATCCCAGGCCAATCATCTTTATAATCCCAGTCACTACAACTTTTCCTGGCACAAGGTACTCAACAAATGTTGAATTAATTACTATTCATTCTATAAATAATAGATGTTGAGGATTGTAACACCTCACAGTAAGGGTATCTTTGAGAAAAAGCCTTTTCAATGAGATGGCATAAGTTTTCCAATAGTTGCCATTTACCGTAGAGGGGAATTCCTATTATACAAAAATAGGAAGATCAAGTAAATAGAAAATTTTAATACAGTCTATTTTCTCCAATCACTCATTTCTCTGAAGAGAGGGCAGGCAGCTTAGGACCACTAGGGTTCTAAAGGGAGATGATCATGTTTCCCCCTTACAGGTTCTTAAAAACAATTTTAAAGATGCAGGGCCCAGTACATTTAATCTTTCAAGGTGACTAGGGTAAAGGAACTGAGAAAATGATCAAATACAAAGATGATACTTATTTTAAATAAAAGGTTAATAACATGTAGAGGGCTTGCTAAGGCAAGTTCAGTTGAATGACCACCAAAAGGCCTCATCAAGTGATGTTTCTCTCTGGTGAATTTACCTAGTGCATGGCCCTTCATCTCCCAGGTCCACAAACTCAATCCTGCTAGTATCTCAGAGTAGACAGGGCTCAGAGAAAGCAACTCACAGAAATGACATATACACAAGAATGCCAAAATGAGTAGCATACAATGAGATCAAATGTTCAAAACTAACCTGGCAAGTGCAGTCTCTCCCTAAGGAAAAGTAATAGGGTGGTCAGATTATTTGGGGAACATGGGCTCCTGCCAAAGGGTGTGTTTTATAAGCTTAATGACTGGATATATCCATCTTCACATTAGGGCCATACCTGCATCAGGGCCAGATTATAGAGTTCTTGAAGGAAGGTACATTTTACCTGGAAAGTTTTTAAAATGCATGGCAATTCTGCCTAATTCTGTATTTTTCTATGCCCCCCAGAATAAGCATTCTTCTTTTAATGGTGTATCTCTTCTTCACTTCTATTACTACAACCACCTATAAACATTTTAATTAAGCAGAATTCACATCAGGCTATACCGTGATCTCTGGCTTGGATGAAAATTTTTAGCTTCCCACTTGAATACTAATTTTTAATAATACCATTCTCAAAATGCCAACTATTTTTAGTTTCAGGAATATCATTTTCTAACCTCCACTGTATCACTGGACTAAATTTAGACAGACTAGACTAAGACAGACTAGACTTTAGGCCAATACTCAGGAAGAAAATACAATTAATCTGACCCATGTGAGAAATATCATTCTAAAAAGTATCAAATTAATAGGGGCAAAAAGAAACAGTACAAATATAGGCAAGAATCTATGACAAATAACTATATACTGACTTAAAAAAGTGTGTGTGTACAAATAACACATACAGACACCCCAAATACAAAAAGCATTGTCTGTTACAAAGTCCTTCATCACTTAAAGAGGTTGGAGTTTTATTCTAACCATGCTTCCATTTTTCAAAGTATTTTGCTACATTTCATTTGTAACTGCTATCAGAGCCTGTGGTACACTGTTTTGAGCATTCACACAGAGCCCCTTAACAGCTGAAGACCCCTTAACAGCTGAAGATGAATTTGAATTTAAAGGGGGATGGGAGCCACTTGGTATTATCTCAGCCATAAAGTAAAAGATGGTTCAAATGAGTGCTATCTTTTTTCCATTAAATGAAGTGTGACCCCTAAATGATAAGAATGATTTAAAGATTTGTCTAAAAAATTCTAAAAGGAGTTTCTAGGGGCACCTGGTTAAGCGTCGGTTAAGTGTCTGACTCTTGATTTCGGCTCAGGTCATGCTCTCATGATCAAGCCTCACTTTGGGCTCTGCTTGGGATTCTCTCTCTCCCTTGTTCTCTAAACAAATAAACTTAAAAAAAATAAATAGGGTGCCCAGGTCACTCAGTTGGTTAAGTGTCCAACTTGGGCTCAGGTCATGATCCCACAGTTCAGAGTTTAGGCCCTGTGTTTGGCTCTGTGCTGACAGCTCAGAGCCTAGAGCCTGCTCCGGATTCTGTCTCTCCTTCTCTCTCTGGACCTCCCCTGTTCCCACTCTGTCTCTCTCTTTCTCAAATATAAACATTAAAAAATAGTAATAATAAATAAATAAAAGGCGTTTCAATACATATTTTGAGTAATAGCAGGCGTATATGTAGAAAAGCTCTCCAGACTTCTAAAAAGCTTTTGGGGCACCTGGGTGACTCAGTCAATTAGGCATCTAACTCTTGATTTCAGCTCACATCACGATCCCAGGGTCGTGGGATTGAGCCCTGCATCAGGGTCCACACTGAATATGGAGCCTGATTAAGATTCTCTCTCTCCCTCTCTAAAATAAACTTCTAAAAAAACATTTTTTAATAAAGTAAAATAAAATAAAATGATAGCTTTTAAGGTGAAAACTTAACCTAGCTTTGTTTTTTAAAACGGTCTCCTTATTTTAGCCATGCCCCATAGGACTTATTTCCTGATTCCAACCATAGTACTTTTCTACCACTTCTATAAGGAAGGACTACTAGACAAAAAAAATACTACAGAAAGATTCTTTATCGTACCTGACCACAAGCTGAACATAAGCAAGGTAAAATTGCTGTGAACAAAACCCACTGTGCAATAACACACAGACATAAACTGAGATAAAGCACATGGCAGAAGAGGCTCATACCAGAGGATTCCATCTTCTCATAACACAAGTTAGTTGCCTGCTGAGGACAGGATGTGATTTTTACAACCACTGCATAGAATGAACTAGAGAATCAATAAGATGGAATCAGATAACAACATATCCTGTTGTGGATAAATATTTAAACTGCCATAAGTCTGTCTTCAGTAGTGCCTAGGGAAAAAAAGGATACTGGGAAGAGAAGGCACGGAGGATAGTAACAAGATGAGGATTCTTGTCTGGCATGGTGGAAAATAAGAGACAAAAGCATCAAAGATGGTGAGAGGGGAAGTAATGTAGCACTGGTTTCCGTACTGGAAACCTCCTTCTTCTATTTAATTTTACAACCTCAATACATTCCTTTGTCACCTGCAAGTGCATAAATATGCAAACATGCCTCCAAATTCTTAAGACATAAGAGAATTTCTAAAGTCCATCAAGGGAATACAAGCTAATGGAATTAAAAATATAAAGTTTTTAAATTGGTAAAAAAAAAATTTTGAAGAAAAAAAAAAAGAAACTCCAGTCAAATGTGTGTGGTACCTGGAAAATCTCCAAGGAGCTGCATGTTCTATGGGGCAGTCTAAGATCTCTTTGGAGGGCATTCCAACGAGGAATCCATGATGCAGAAGACCTTCACCTTTTCACCCCACACGAACACCTACAAGCCACATTCATCACCAATTTCTATCCACCCTTCTCCCCAAGATTTGTCTGGGGAATTTTTAAGTGTTTTACAATAAAGCACCAATGGCTGTTTAACTGCTTCCTAAGTCTAAGGTATAGCACATAGACCACAGTGAGAACTACAAAATTAAGATATAACTGCGTAATAGGCTCAAAGATAAAGGTGGCGACTTCATGGTGAAAAGCCAGTTTACTACCAATGATAGGGTTAAATTATTCAGACTTTCTAATACTGTATCAACTTCCTTTGGAAATTCTTAGGCTCCTTCACCACCCCAGCCTGTTCCTCCCATTACCAAGATAGGAGCAGAATTCTATGCAAAACCTAAAGTTGTAGCCCAAAAGTGTTCTAAGGCACTCCAAAACAAATATTCTACAATACCTAAAACATAACATGCATACTAAAAGATAAGGTTATTATGGGCAAATGCAGTAAGAATTTTGGCTATTCCAATTCTTTGATTCATGTGATTCATTACGAGTTTAGTGTTTAGCATGATTTTTCTTTTAGAGTATCTATGCCACAGCATTCTTATTCAGATAAGCCAAAACAACTACACAGGGTTACAATGCTTGGATAGAATTTGGAATTATCATTTAGGCTTCAGTTTCCCAATCAATACTTTACTGTTTTGTCATGAAAATGCTCCTAGTTTCCCCTCTTCATTTCCTTTTGTCACACCCAGACAGCCTGTCAGTTCCATTCATTGCCAGGTTCTAAAACTCAATTTATATATATATTCCTCCAACCACCAGTCAGCAAATTAAATGAAAAGATATCACTGCCATCCTGGAGGACTTCTAGTTCTGTGAATCATACCAAAGTCAAAAAACACAAATGCTAAGGCAGATAAATTGAGAATCATTCTGACCCTTCATTATCATCTCATTTCTACACTACACAAAACCCTAACTCTATCTTACATAGAGCAAAAAATCCACCTGTCATGTTGTCCATCATTCATTCTCCCAGTCCCTAGCACCGAACCTGGAATAAAGCAGGTGCTTAATAAAGTATGAATGAAGAAATAAATCAGATCTGGAAGATATAAAGGTTGGACGTGAAATATCTGATCAAGTCACTTTGTATTAAAAGTTCAATTTTCAAAATCTAGAAGCATCATTAACAAAAAATAGTTTGAAAATAAACTTACTATTTATAACAATGGTAGTAAAGTCTCAGGGAAAAAACACCTCTTTCACACTAAGGTTGCTGAATGAAAAGCGATGATTATACATGGCAAAATCAGAGATGCAATCAGGAAAGAGAAACCACACAATAATTTGAACTTGCTAAGTTTAGTGTAAAGAAAACAACTGGGGCAGGGAGCACCTGGGTGGCTCAGTGGGTTGAGCGTCTTGACTTCAGCTCAGGTCATGATCTCACGGTTTTTGAGTTCGGCCAGGCGGCGGACTCTGTGCTGATAGCCCAGAGCCTGGAGCCTGCTTTGGATTCTGTGTCACCCTCTCTCTGCCCTTCCCCCACTCATGTGCTCTCTCGCACGCACACGCTCTCTCTCCCAAAAACAAATAAACATTTAAAAAAAAAAAAAAAAGAAAGAAAAAACTATTAAATGGGATCAAAGTAATGAGGGCTTGGCTAATAAAAAATAACGCTAGACTATTGGACTGACAAATATAAGGAGAATCCACTACACTTAGGGGCTTAGACAGAGCTTCCCCAGAGCCCCCTGGACTGAGATGCAGACCTCATTGGAAGCCTTGGTTGTGGCTCACTGAACGGCACAGAAGTAGCTGTGGGGATCTGCCAGTGAATCTTGCTGGAAATCTTCCCTTTAGGGTGTTGGGGAAAACTTCATTGAGAGAGATTTTGCTGGAGGTCCTCCACGATGAAATCAACTGAAGTGGGTGCTAGAAACAGCTGGTGATTGCTAACCACTATGCAGTGCAGGAGCCAGCCACTAGAAAAGGGGTTCACCCTCCTAAAGCAGGACAGAACCTGCTAAAAGCACACTGTACCCAGGAAGAAAAACTGTTTCCTCATTCAACGTCCCTCCAATGCCTTGTCTACTGATAAAGCTTAATATTGTGCCAGCTGGCAAAAGAAAAATATATAAGGATCCAGCTCCATATCCACAGAGCATGCAAGAACGAGGATTATGGAGCTAAATTTTATTGCCATAGTCCATCTCTTTGACTGAGCTTCCATATGTACTCTACTCTTCTACATAGCTGAACTCCCATACAAAAAAACCCAACAGCAGCAGGGGTGGCCTTCCCAGCACCAGGCTCCAGCAGCACAGGCAGCTTCATCAGCATTCATTCATAACTTACTCCTTTCCTAAGAGCCAATCAGAAGAATAATACAGGCTATCAATAAGGAAATTTCACAACTTATTCATAGTTCACATAAATGACAAAGTTCTTCCGTTTAGCTAACGTGAATCCTTCTTACACAAAGAAAGTTTTTTTATTTGTTTTTTAAAGAGCACTAACTATGGCAATAGGTGACCCTGGTTAAAATCCCAGGTCTCTTAACTGTAGTGCCTTAAGCAAGTTACTTAATGTTTCTTTGTCCCTATAAATTCGGGAGAAATGTTCCTCCTAGGGTTGTTGTCAAGAGTAAATCAACTGAAGTGAAGACTAAATCAACTAATCTGCGTTGAACCTAACCTTGCAAAAGTCAGCAAATGTTAACTATTATTATCTCATCTCTAGAGATGGAGTTAGCTTATATCCTGTCTCCCCACACTAGAACGAACCCTCCACAAAGGCAGGGAGATTTGTCTGTTTTGTTCCCTGCTTTGTTCCCACCACCTACAACAATAACTGACACAAACAGGTGCTCAAAAATATTTAATAAACCACTGATCACAAGCCCTTCTATACTAAAAGACACTCATGACAATTCTTCAAAGTCCTACTGTTACAAAGACTTATAACTTAGTAACTGAGAAACAATAAATGGGGGGAGGGGAATCAAAGAAAAAAATTATGCCAATCTCTCCTTTAATAAGACATGTGTCTACAACATATGTCTTCAGTGTTTTAACGTGGCATTTACCAGTTGTGTGGCCCAGGAAAATCACTCCACCAGAACATCAGTTTCCTCTTTTGAGGGGAATAACTACAAAGAATAACTACAAAGAACTGTCGAAACATTTTTTTTTCTTTAAATAATGTATATAACACCATTTAGGACAAAATTTATATTCTATTGAATTTAAATATCACCTAAAGGCAACCTCTGGTTTTTCAAGTTTGAGAAGTATGCAATTAGCTTTCACTGTGCACTCAACCAAGCTAAACTTAAACTGAAAAAAAAAAAAAAAAAAAAAAAATTCTAAAGGTGTTTCAGAAAAAAAGAGATATGGCATGAAGTTCCCTCAGCACAGCCAATTCTGTAATCCCCTAAAATTTTCCTTCCAAGAGTTTATGTGAAAAGAACATAGGATTGTGTTCTGTACCTTCTGAAGGTAAAATAAAGCATCCAAGATCTATCTGACATATATATCATATCTCCAATTTAAAAGCATCAAAATCTGACATTAGATTTAATGAATATTCTGAAATATGATCCTACTGATTAACAACCACATCATTTAGCAGAATAGTTTATTCGCATTTTCACAATATTTTGACATCTAAATTTCTAAAACTTAACTTCATTAGTTCCTCTTACTATTAATTTCCCAACACTGAAAGAAGTGTCCAGTCAAAAATTACCACAAAATACAAGCAACAAGAACACCACTATTAGCAATTTTTAGTAGCAACGATGCAGTAACATCCTTATTGTTTACTACTTGCAAGTAGCTGTTGGCAAAGCTGTAATTCATTCTTAAGTTACAGACACAAACAATTTTATCACTGACTTAAAATAGGAAGTGGAGATATCTCATTTTTCTTGCAGGACTAGAGCTCAATCAACAAGCAATATAAATTTCATAGCAGAGCTGAAATACTAGCTTTGCTAAAAATAATACAAAAATTATGGAGGTAAAAACTAGAATAGATCCTATCTACTAGAAACACTACCGATTTTACAGCAATGTTAGTTCCTATTCTTGAGACCTAGAGATTACCTTTCCAGTATCTGTAGGCTCCACAGTCACTCACCCAAGATCCCTGGTGTTCTACATTGAGAACATCTAGACCCAAAGAGGTTAAATGACTATGTCTCACTTCCCCTCTCCCAACAGAAACAGCTAGCTAGAGACCAGGCAGATTAGAACTGGTTTTCTCCATTTTAAGAAAAATTCCCATATCAGAAAAATCATTTTAAATATTGCTCTTCTGAGTGTCATGTGATCTACACTACCATTTTTTTATTTTTTTTTTTAAAGATACACAGCAATTGCAAGTTCCAGTTCTGCTCCCTTCCTATCATCTTCTTATAGGAGGCTGGATCACGAAGGAGAAAGTGGGGATACGTTGTACATAATAGATGCCACCACTCATTCAGGTCTTTATTGGAAAACTTTGGGATGTGACACCACCACCAGCTTACCCAAGACAAAATAGCAAACTAAGTTACTGACAGCAGAAATGATAAATCACCCAGCATGCGTTAAAAAGGAACAAAAGAGCACCACTAACTATAGTATATCTCAATGACTATGGAGTTTTGTTAAAGTTGTATCCTCTTTCCTCAGTTTTAGAGATTCATCTTGTAACAAATTTTAATAAACCTGATATGCATTTCCAGTCAATGTTTGAGTTCAGATGAACTTAAGCATCCCTGTGTGATAATATATTCTGTATGTAGTAACTTGCTCGTTACCTACATAAACAAATGTTTCGTGTGGCATGTTTTCACATGCTTTCAGTGAAACACTTTAACACTTTTCATCCAGCCAAAAAAACCCCAAACCCTCCACTTAAATAAGGAACACAAACAGGAAAATGATCTTAAGCTTAACCTTAAACACAAATATGAATATAGGAAAAGGAGTGAGATCCATTGCCATTCGGGATGCACTAGTCTCCCCAAGGAGAGGCATGGAGGTGCAGGGAGAGCTCATAAACCGAGGTGTACTGGACAACTCAAGAGCGATTCCTCAAGTTTCCCGCATTCTGCAACCCTCCATCGCTCAGTAGTGCGGCTCGGGCCATAACCTATAACCTTCATCCCAGAGGACCCCAGCATTTCTATGTGGTGTCCAAACCCAACTGCTGGAGGAAAAAGGGCCACAAGATAGGCCAGGCCCTACAAAGGGACGCCGGACGTGGGGCAAGAAACCTTTTCCTTTCCAAATCGAAATCGGAGCAATGGGTGCATTTGCAGAATGGATTTCGCAAGTAGGTCCCTTAAGAAAAAAACCATTCCCGAACTCGGGAGTGGAGACTGAAAGCCCCCCGAACCCGCATCAACGCAGCCCGCACCCAGAGCTGAGACGGCGCGCAGTCGTACCGCCCACATTCCGGAAGTATTCGGAGACCACCCACCCCCCTCCCGGCCAGGGCCGACCCTCTCCCCCAATCCTAAGCCCTCGGCCCGCACCCCTCACCCTGGTGATTGAACAGTCTCCATATCCTGGTGAAGAGAATTCCCATTCTTGGGCAGCGGACCCCCCCTCCAGCCACCCGGGCCGCCTGGCCTCCCCCAGCTCAGGCTGAAGGGGAGGAGAGAGACGCGCCGGTGCCTCCGCCTCTGCTGCTGCTGCTGGTCCCGCGCTGGCCGCCAGCTCGCTTCCTGGGAACCGGAGGGAGGCCGAAGCCCAGGCCGCCCTGCCGCGTGCGAGGCCCCGCCGCTGCCGCCGCGGCACTCGCCTGGCTCGCGGACATCGCCGCCGCGTTGTCTGCGACGAGCCTCGCGGGCCACCGTCCTCCCCCAGCTCCTCTCTGGCGGCTGCGGTGGCGGCGACCACGCGGGCGGGGGAGGAGAGGGGCGGGACGAACGGGACCTGAGGGCGCAGGCGCGCGGACGGAGGGGCGGAGCCTGAGAAAGGGCGCCCGCTTGGCCCTCTTCCGTTTGCTTTTCGGAACGACCTGTAGCGTGCGGGACTGAGCCCGGGGGGGAAATCGAGGTAGTGCAGACTGCGGGTTGTGACAGATAGCTTTTATCTACTTGCTTTAACGTCCTTGCCCTTTTCATGTTTTTCCCTGCATTTCCTCGACGGAACCATAATGTAAATGTGTTAATTGAGTGCCTAATACCCATCCGCAATCTTTCATACACACTACACCAAAAGTTCCACGTCTTGCCCCGCAAAGACTTTGGGGTTCTGTGAGGGAAGCTTAACCTCTCTCTCGCTCGCTCTCTCTCTCTCAAACCTCTTGCCCCTGCCATCCAGCTGAAGCCAGTGGCCTTACCTACACAATCACTTATTGCACTTAAGGATTGTACGTCAGGGCTCTTCCCTATCCAATCTCCCTCCTCTTTCCAGTCAATCTTGCCCCGAGCAACGATTTTGATCAAGTCCCTCCTAGGGTTAAAAAAATCTGCAGTAGCCACTAAAACTGAGCAGGAGAGTCCAAATACCTTAGATACTAATTTTTCTCCAGACTATGGCCCCAAATAGCCTTTCCAGCTGGGATTTCCGTTATTCCAAACTGGTTAGCAGCAGGTCAAGTGTTTTCCCCTGCTCTTACAGTCTCCTTGCCTGGACACCTAGAATAGCTATGTCCCATGCTCTGCATGTGTCGCATTGTATTTAATCAACCTTCTACTATGGGATATTTCGAAACTAGCATAAAAGTGAACCATTAGGTTACTTGATATCAGAGTTCTGCTTCCACGTGTTATATTTTATCTGGGTAAATTGCTTAATCTCTCCAGGCCTCAGTTTTCACATAAGGAAAAACAGTGGGTTTGTCCCTAAGGTCTTTCTTTGATTCTAGGTCATCCGATGAAGAGGTCATTTGATATTCTGATAATTAGTCTCTACTCTTGTTAAAGGCGAGAGGTGGGAAAAGAGAAACTAAAGTTGTTTACTTTTCTTTCACAAAGGAATCAGAAACAGCTCCGACCCTTTCTATTCTCCTTAACTTTGGTAAAAAAAGAATAGAAAGAAGAAAATGTGAAACTTATAAAAGGCATTTTGAACTGTTCTGCCCCTCCATGCTCAAGAACTGAATGAAATTAAACAAAATCAACAGTAAATTACATCTTTCCACCTTACATCTACTAGCTGTACAATATCTTGTGTCAATATATAGAACAAGTAAGACCTTGACAGTCTACATTTCTTCTTAATTGAGCTAGAAAATTGTACCTGTAATACAAAGAGCAGCATAGAGGACTAAAATGTGTCTCTTTTTAAACATCTATGCAAGAAAAAAGTCCTTTGACTTCTTTTGGGGCTTATGGTTAAAAAGCCAAATTTTATTTTATTTTTACTTATTTTATTTTAGAGAGAAAGAGTATGTGTGAGTGGGGAAGAGGGGTAGAGAGAGAGAGAAAGAGAGAGCGAGAGAGAGAGAGAGGGAGAGAGAATCCCAATCCATGCTTGGCATGGAGCCTGCTATGGGGTTTAATCCCTCAACCCTGGGATCATGACCTGAACCAAATTCAAGAGTTGGATGCTCAACTGAATGAGCCACCCGGGTGCCCCAAAAGCCAAATTTAGAGGAGACATATGAAAGGAAAGAAAATACTACATTAATCCATTTTATGTTTATATTTACATAATAAAGTTCTTTCTAGGCTATTTAGAAAAACAATATTGTGTAATCAATTTACATTAACTCTTTGATATTTCCATTCTTGCACACTGTAGGTGGTACTTTTGGCAGCTCTTAAGACATTTTACAAACTCCCCACACATCTCTGTCCACCTATGAAATGGTTATCATATCCATATTTACTTGCAAAGTTAGGGCTTAGTCTGCCAGATTATCTCTAAGTGGCTCTCAAAAAAAAAAAAAAAAAAAGAAAAAAAGAAAGGAAGGAAGAAAGAAAGAAAGAAAAGAAAAAAAGGGAATTTGCCTAATATAATATTGTCCAACTATAGGATCCATAGGTGAAATACAAATTTGGACCACTATGTAAGTACAGTAATTGGAAATGTTTGTCAAGTAGTATGAAGCTATTTGTGAAAACAAACTCCTTATAAAATCTTTTAAAGACTATCCATGATGATAGTAATGTGCAAAATGTCATTAAAGAGACTTCTGCTTCCAGGTATGGGAAAGTGGGATAGTCCAGAATTGTCCTCCCATCATTAACAAATAGGAAACTGGACAAAATGTAGAAAACAACTGTTTTCAGATATTGGGCAACATACAGCACAGGATTGTGATCTCTGATAAGAGCCACGAATGAGGTGAGTCTAACCATTACCTGGATTTTCTGCCTGGAGGCAATGCCTAGCCAGTGACAGAGGGGGTGGGAACTCAAATTGAGTCTAGCAGTCTCCTTGAGTTGAAGACAAAGATCAGTGTTCCAAGGTATCAAGGTAGCTAGAATTTGTGAAGCAGAGTGGCTGAAAGGAGGGAGCTGTACAGAGAAAAGCTCCAGAAGCCTGCTGAAGTCAGCGACTAAGTCTTTGGCTATGTATCAACCTGTATCCGTGCAGAAACCCGAGACTAGCCAATAACAATTTCTGAGAAAAAAAAACAAGTACCAGGGAGCCGTAAAACATGTAATTCTTAGAGTTTACTAAGGACCAGGGATGATCTGAGTTCCCTTCCATCAGAGTGAAGAGAACTCACTAAATATATGGGACATTCGGTAGACACCCCAGAGACCTTAGAAGAGGAGCTAAATTAGCCTAAGAAGAAATCCTACTCTAGACTAGTCCTAAAGGAGCTTAAAAACAAACCTTCAGAGGATCAAACTAATCTACGATTGCCTGTCAAAACAAGTCCAGCATTCTTTTAGAGGAATATAAGAACAAGCCACCCACAATGGAATATTTACAATACCTTGAACCCAGTAACAAAATTACCGGACCTACAAAGACACAAGACAATGTGACCTGTAACCAAAAGGAAAATTGCTCTACAAAAACAGATTAAAGTACAGGCAGGTTAAGTGATTGCCCCAAGCTCATAGTTGGTTACTGCCAGATCCAGGCTTTGAACATAGGCCGGAGTTATGGCTTACAGTTTAACCACTATCCCAATCTGCATGTTGTATGACAGGACAAGCAAGATTTTTCTTCACAACCTATCCTATTAGTAGAGATGTGTTAATGACCAGAGAGGTGGCTTCAGGCATACGGCCTTGATGGAGTCGTTGCAGTGAGCTGCAATTATTCTATTTGGGAATTTCGGATTGTTGGTTGAAATGCCTTAATAGATAGGACAGCCCTATTTAATATTTCTCCAATAACTGAAGTATCGTTCATTTAGTCAACATTTACTGTATTCCAGCACTGTGTGCTTCAAATGACTACCAGCGTAAAAACATTTGATGTATGTATTTTTAGACAAAAGTATTTTGCAGAGAAAAGTTACCATGATCTTTGTTTTTCTCATTTGTAATTGGGTCTAATAATCTATGCCCTTCCTATTTTCCAGGGTGGTCAGATGGATTAAATGAGATAATGCTTGTGAAACAACTTGGCTGCAATAAATCACTGTGTGATTCTAATGCAGTAATTATAACCAACATAGTGCACATTTCTTTTGAACTTCTTGCGCACTACAATGAGAAAAAAGTCAAATGCCAATCAATTCACAGCATGGTCGACTGACATGGAGCACATGAAATGTCAAGTCATAAGCTATATGCCATCCATGAAATGCTTATGGGTACAGGATAACCTCTGGAAACTTCTGGTAACTACTACATTAAAGTAATCATTTAGAGATTTGTCGGGAACAATAAAGTTTACCTAGTTTAATTTTCTATACTGTATTTGATCCTGTTTTACACACACATATTGTAATATATTCTCTGTGTATGGATTTAATTTAAATGCTGTTTCCTAATATAATACTTCTTTTGTAATAACTCATATATCCTAGCAGAGTATTCAGGAAATCATCATTTAGCTGAATCTGTGTTGTGAGAGTAAATGTTTAGGCTTCTTTTTTTCCTGCAAGAGGTATAGGAACATACCTCCAGAATGACATAAATATCTCTAGAATAATATAAAGGAGAGGTATAAGGCTGATTTCAGTGTTTTCTCATTTATTATATAAAAGAAAAAATTAATGCAGTTGATTTATACACATTTAAATTCCATAAAACAAATCCATAGAAATTAGGATACTCTATGCATGCACTCTGCATTTTCTCTGTTAAATGTTTTTCTTCACAAAAATAACAACACATTTTTTTCTTTAAAGCCACAAAAGCAGAGGGAGAACAAAACATGCAGCACTGTACACATTTGCATAGTATATTTTACCCAGCATGCCTTGTAGAATGCTACACATTTACCTATATAAGAAAAATAAAAGGGGGTAAATTTTTAAAATAAATAACTAAAATTTAAAGAAAGAAAAAACATTATTTAACAAAGGCAATATTTTTTTTTCCACTTAGTAGCTGGAGATATAGCAATAGCTTGGGATATCAACAGCCCTCAGAATAGTAGGGAAAATCTTTTTACATCAATTTGCCATGTTTATTTTTAGTGTTAATAAATGTATGTTTTTCCCTCCCGCCACCCAGTCAAAAAAACAACTGATGGCTTTAACTTATGTTTCAAAATAGTATTCAGTACAAAACAAATTGAAGAATCCCTAAATACTTTTTTGTTGTTGTTGGGACATTTGTATTTATTGTTCTGACTTTAGGCTGTGAAAAATAGAAAACATTTCAAGTATGTCCAAAATTCAGAGGAGCCCTATGAGCTCACTTGCCATACTTTTTGTAGTTGTTACTGAAGGAGCAGAAATAAGAACAGTAAATATAATATGAATCTTATCACAAAAAAACATTTAATAAGTTTTATGCAAGGGAATAAAATAAAAGAAATTACATCCACAGGTTGCAAGGCTATGAAATAAATTGCTGGAAAAGTATCGAGCAGCAAGTTAAAAAGATGGTAGATGAAATAAATCTGATAAAACTTAGAATTAAATCTATATATTTTTAAAAAATACGACTGCCAAATTTAACAGTGGATTTTGTTAAGTTTGTGCTATAACAAATGTGCTTCTTTCTCCTCAATCTATTTTCATATTATTGGCAAAATATATATCTTTTATAATTTTGTACTGTACAATATATGTTTTGCTACATTATTTATTTTTCTACTGCTAATGCAGATTAGAAGTAACAACATAGATTTATTTTGGCAATAAAATGCTTTCATTTTAATAACGTCCCAGAAAATATCATAAGGCATATGAAAAATAGTATGCAACAATATAGCATTAACGATCCTGTATCTTTAATACATCCCTTATGCATACGGAATTCACACTGACTTCAGTTAAAAGTGTGTGAAAATGGCATGCAGGTAGGGCAAGAGTGGCCCTTACATAAATATAGACATAGCCATTTGTTGAGAAATTTGAGTGTTCAAAACATAACTAAGAACACTTACAAAATTGAAAAGCTAGAGGCCAGCCACTTTGGGTTCTCACATAGCTCTCATTTTAACTCCTAATTTTCAAAGAGGATGCATTCGCATACACCCCAGACCACTCTAAATTCATTGGTAACATTTTCTACCATGTTTCAGCAAACGCTTTACATACGTCACAAGAAACGGAGGAAAATTTTTATATGTAACCGTGACTCTCCAACAGTCTTGTTATTCACTCTTATTTATATGCTTTTCACGGTAAATGGGAGTTACAGCCCTTGTTCAAGATTATCTGATGAGATATTTTATAATCGTCTTTTTTGTCCCTCAATTACAGGAAGCATTTGGGATTAAACGATCCACAAGTAGATAAAGATAGTTGCCAAAAGAAGATGTATTTCATTGGAGAAAGTTCATTTTAATAAAAGAAGAAATCTTTAAAAAGTGATTTTTGAATGCTGTAGCTCTCTGCCCGTTTGAGCCAGTTTTACTATTTTGACTAACTTGACTGCTTAAGTCAACAACAAAAAAGTTATCCTTATTGTCTGCAGACAACTATCTTATTGACTGGTTTGCTCATAATTATCATTTAAAAGAGGAGGCCTGCTCTTTGTCCTATAGACACAATTTGAGTAAGTAACTCAGTAACAAAGTATTAACAGTATTTAAAGGTATGAGGAACTAATAAAACAAATTTTATTACATAATTTGCTCTGTTTTCATTCATGTAGTCATCCAAAGATGAGTTTTATATAATTAAAAAGAAAACAACAGGCAACATTGTCATGAAACACAAAGGCAGAAATATAAAAGAAATAAGGGGTACATTCCCATTTATTTAAAACATTTATATGGAATTTGCTCCAATGACATGGGAGTCCAAGATAATGCATACCCTCACCTAGTAAATGGCTGTCCATGGGAGACATTAAGGATCAAAATTTGAATTTTCAAACCAGCTGCACTTAAATATCAAGTCTCTGGATCTATCCTTGCAGGCTTAGAGCTAGATATTATAACAAATTTCACAAAAAGGCAATTCCCTTGCAGATTATTTTATTCCCTCTGATGACTGATTTCTTAAATTAACTTTGTGTGCTGGTAAAATGTGAACCAATTCAAAGAAAACTTCACTAACATGGAAGAAATGAAGGGTGACAAGAGTATTTTGGATACAGTTTAAAATTTAAAGGGAAAGTATATTTTAAGAATTTATGCATTTAGTTTTGCAGCTGGGTTAGCAGTAAGAGTAATAAATTTGATCACTACTTACTGAAAAGTGTTTTTCTCCTTAAAGACAGATTGTCTTCTCTAGAGAAGAGGTAGTATAAATATTAATATATAGGGCAATTTCTATAGTGGCATTACATCATTTTTATTTTTTAGCAAATACCAAAATAAAATTGTATAACTGAAAAAACACACTAGCATGCAAATTAAAGTTGCCTAGAAACATTCTTAACTGACATCCTGGGTCTCAACAACATTTTGTGATATGTTCATTCAGAGTTTAAATTTGCAAACCACCTTTTGGCATAATTTCTTTCTCTCCCTCCCTTTCACTGACCTAGCTTCCTAGTATGAATTTTAAGGCCCCCACACAAAAGACAAGTTCAAGTATGCAGGTATGAAAAGAGGTTAACATTCCAAAAATACGTTTTGCAAACAACGACAATAATAATTAAAGTAATTAACAAATTACTCAAAGGGAACAAATAATTTTCTTAGAATTTGTTTTATATTTAAAAAGTTCTTTTCATTAAGGACTAAGTGCAATGACATATTGTCACATAATTAAGACTCTCTTATTAGGAAAGACTATCAGTCTAAATTGTTAATTTCAATTTTCTTTCCAATAGAACTGTATAAAGATAAGAGAGAATAATCAGTCATTTATAAACATTTCCAAGTGTTGCTTTAAATATTGGTGTAAACAAGATAACATTGTTGATTATAATATTGGAGTCACATTGCCTTGAGAATTAACATCAGGATTGACAAATTGCATTCCCTTTTTTCCAGAACTACATTTCCACATTGTCACATGTGTCTACAATGTTACATGTTCGCAGACTGAAATTACAGAATATGTAATTTACATATTCTGATATATATACTGAAGTTACAGAATATGTGATTTATACTACAAGTTAAAACAGACTTAAAACATTGTAAGACTTGTTTCTCCTGCTTATCATTTGCTATTTTGAAATGAAGTCAGTTAAAAACAAAGTATTTGAGGAATATGTATTTTTCAAAGGTGCTTGATATGCTTGGCAAAAATAAAACTTTCATTTAGTATATATGTGTATTTAAGTATCATTTACACAGTAAACTCTAACACTTAAAAAAAAGGAAATGCATATTTCTTTTTCATTTGGAGAAGATAAACTTGTTAATTACAAAAGGAATGAAAAGAATATGCCAAATCAAAGTAAAAATTTAAATATATCCATCAAGAAAATATACTTTATACCCCTTCCAAGATTGTTAGCTTTTGAATAAGAATGCAAAGCAAAACAGGTACAGACACTTGATGGTAAACGACAGATTGGTTCTGTGCACAGATATTGAACGGACCTCTCTTTATTAGCATATGACATGGGAGACTTAGAAACAAGGCTTTGAGAGGTTTTTAAAAACAAGTGATTTTCAAAAGTTGAAAGAATATGGTAATCTTGCTGACTAGGAAATATATGTAAATGCTGTTGCAGCTACCTGCCATAAAATGTAAATATCTTAAAGTAGTTAAATGACCAGATTGCTAATGCTACTACAGAAAAAGCTGAACAGCTGTCTAGTCTAAATTTATCACCTTGATGCACTCTTTGCAATTAAATACTTGAATGCGCACAAACAAGAAACCAGTAAAGCATATAGAAAAATGTTTTGGCTAATGTTCTCTTTCTCATGCAAATATGTGCTGTACATGTAATAAATATATTTTCATTTGCTGGAAAATGCTCTTCTTTGTTCTAACAAAGTATTCAGTAATGGCAGGTTATATGTTTATTAAAGTGCCTAATGAATACAGCTCTTTGAAATGTCTTAACTGAAAGTTCTGTAAGCTTCATTAGATGACAAAAGAACTCACAAGCCAATATCACATGTTAACTTTTAGAATTTACCGAGCCCATATTTTCAGTTGTATCAAATATGTGAAATAACTTACATAATTATAGGCATCCCCATCATCAGCTAAACAGGTTCATAATGGAGTATGCACAGTGAACAGGAGGAGGAGAGGGAATGTGGGAGGTCACCATGGGCGTCAAGAGATGTATAACTGATCAAGAAATTGGAACTTGTTTTCATGGCGAGGAAGATTATTTAACTGGTGCATGCTTTGAAAGCCTAAAGGTTGAAAGGCTTGGGAAGAAAATAAGGTAATAGAAATCAATTATCATTGTTTTCAAAATACAGTCTTCGTGACATGTACCAGTACAAAGGGATTTTTATGCCTGGTCCTTTGGGGGCTTTAGAAAAATGCATGCATTGTGGATTTTTAGAAACAAGAGGCTTTTCTGAAAGATATTTGTATAATATATAAAAGGGTCAATTTTCAGTAATTCCTTGGATCATAGTGAATCTAAGGCTTCCTTGATAATATAAGACAGAAGGTCACCAATTTCGTAATTACAGCCACTGGAAAAACTGTGAAGATTTCACAGGTGAAGAGGAGTGTTCATTAGAAATAAGGCAGCTCAATCTCCAAATTCTTTATAATTCTCGTCAGTAAAAATGCTATAATTTTAGTGAACAGATATACTCTGAATCTGTGAGTTTGCTTTATATTGCAAGCCTTTAAGTTCATCATTTTTATTTTCACATTTTTCATTCCATTATTTTGTATAAACACAGCTCTCAATATCAAAATTGAATGTTTCCGTGTAAAACAAGTCCTTAGCATGATTATAAAGAATTTGGGGAAGGGCTAGAACATTCACATATTCAAAGACAGAGACTGAATGAAGCAATGGAAAGATATGCAACTGTGCTGGCAGGAAACACGGGCCCCATGTTTGTGGTAAGTTGGACAGATGAATTCCCATCTGGAGATGTTTAGCTTCGCACTCAGGAGGCTCTGTGCCCATCCTTACTGTCTGACTTCGGATTCCTGGATGTTGTTGTGTATGTAGTTATGCTCAGATTGAGTAAAGGGGAAACAACTCCTCTTTTTCCATTTCCTGTGACCAGCTATGATTGGGCTTCTTTATATTATTCTCTCTCACTGCTAAAGAAATTTTGAGGGTTTTTGTTTGTTTGTTTGTTTGTTTGTTTGTTTTTTGCCAACTTCAGACAAGCTAACAGTAGTGACTAAACACAAAGCAAAACACTTTGAATACAACAGCTGTGCCAGGAAAGAAACAAAAATATTAAAATCTGAGGAGAGTGAATAATTTCTGCATTAATTGGAGACTTTTTTTTTTTTTGGCATCATCAATACTTTTGGTGAGTTTGAAAGCCATTCTGGCAACGTTAACATATATTAAAATGTTTATACATTCCGACTTTAAATGTAAATTTAGCTTCCAGCAAATAAAACCATACCTGGTTTTGGCTTCTTTTGGTATTTTGATTTTCTCATTAATTAGGTTTTTGGTTTTTTTGGTTTTTTTTTTTTCAGATTTTTAAATTGACTACAACATGCTCAAGTAGACTTTCTAGTCGATTCACCCAAATTCCAACAGGAATTGGTTTATAAATTGGTTCCAACTGGAACTGGTCATTTGGAATTTCCAGCATGGGAAATTATTTTATATGTGCCTTGATAAGTACCCTAAATTACAAATCGATGTGTCTAAATCTAATGAAGAAAACAAAAGGTACTGTTATGTAAATGCCGCGCTTAAAAATATCTATATGACTGGGCATCTAATAACCATCTCGACTTAAGGGCATAATGTTTTTTTGTTGGTTTTTTTTTGCCCCTTACCTAGCATCAAATGACAGCAGCCCACAAGCACAGGAAACACTGTGCTGTACTTGCCAAGTTAAGATGATTGGTTTATCCTAGCAGTGCTATGGCAAATTGTCAACAGATGAATTTTTTGTTTGCTTCTGCAGACTCAAAGCCTATGTCGGGAGTCATGGCTATATCCCCCAGGCGATCCTCGGTTCCTATGGGGTTTGTAAGTGTCCTGGTATGAGTCAGGGTAATCTTCTTCCACAAGAGGGTAATGATCTCGGCTATGCTGGGAACTGGAAGACAAGCGGTTCCTACTCTTCCGAGCCCTTTCATTGTGATAATTTTCATCAGAGGTCATTAGACTTCGTCTTTCAATTGGAGAGTTCTCTGTGGAGTGGTTGCTGTGCCTCATACGCTGACTCTATAAATATCAGATAGTTCAATGGTTAAATCATGTCAGCCTCATTCATCTAGAACATTTAAATATACGTACAACAGTAGGATATGTACAATAAAACGCTAACTATCAGACTTAATAAAACATTTTGATGCACAAATGGTCTGCTCAAAAGATCTGGTCTATTCCATTCAGGACACAACGCTGCAAAGATACTAAAATGCTGATAGTTTATGAATTTAATTACATAATGCTAGGTGATTAGGCTGCCTATTAAAAATAGAGAATTGAAAGTTAATTGCTGAATGGAACTTAATATATCTAGGAATACCTAATAACTCCACTTCTACTGCAAAACTGAGGATTATTTTACTTTTGGGAAATAAGTTAAAGTTCAGAATAGCATCTGCTATTTTATTTCTCTCTTTAACTGGTAAAATCTTTCTCCTCCTAAAGTCACACACTTCACCTTTATCTAGCTGAATGTCCCTTATGCCCTATAAAATATTTTCATGAAATTATGATTTGTGCTGCCCATAAAATAATGTGCTTGTTTCTTCATCACACATAAACATTAAGGCTCTCAGCAGTGTTCTCTCCAAAGGAGTGTATAATAATTATGGAGCTGGCTAATTGATATTTGCAATTCTTGCTTCCTCAACTGAAATGTCCTGCAAAAATTATCTTCAGATATCAACTAAATTCCTCTAATATCATTTATTGAAATTAATATCTTCAGATACTTATTTGATGGCTCAGAAAATGTTATTCAACATTTTTCTTTAAATCATGGGAAAACACGTATCATAGCTGTGGCTCTCTACTTAGGTAGGTCACCTCCATTAAGAAACAGGATCCTGATGAAACCAAGGACCGAGATACATTTCCTCTAAAGGGACACTCACCTTCACCCAGTGGGAAAATCATTCAATAATTAGAGCCTGTGTCTTTCACCCCAGCCAGGAGGCTAACAATTAAATACTCATGGTCACTAAGAGAAATAGGCTCCAGGATAAAGGGCACCACATTAACTCAAGTGAAATTGGGAGAACCACTCTAGGTGGATGCCTTAGAGGTGAGTCAGAGTGTTATATTCATAAATAAAGTGCATTTCGCTTCTACCTGCATTATAGAAGCATATTGCTTCATGCATCCATTTCTCTCCCATAGTATACAATTTGGAGCCAACCCAAACTAGTCAGTGGATATGCCACACTTGGATTAGCACACAGGCAGCGAAACCAGGCAAGAAACAGTCCTGGTGCATACATATATATGTGTATTACCCTAGCACATTTCCCATGTTCATTTCCAGCCTCAAAAACTGCTCCTTTATAGGGCAGTTTTTTGCTTATAAAGATGAAATTTTGTAGGAGAGTAATACAGTTATAACACAGTATTTCAGAGAGTGCCCTTCCTCTCAGGCTTAACTTTACATGATCTATAATTACGATTATCATTATAACTCTTTAATATAAAACTAGTCATGATACAAGAGGGCTCAATTGACTAGATGTACCTCAGCCACCTGTGGGTTGGGCTCCATTCCAGCAGACTCTCGATAAATGGTAAATAATTATTGATGTCAAAAGGCAAAATTCACTTTGTATCATAATGCCTCTGGCTCCTGACATCTAGCCTTGAGTGAAACAGTAGAATAGCAGAAGAGAAAACCTCCGGTCCTTGAACTTGTCCCCAGCTTTCCTAAAGGAGACCTACCATAGCCGCTGACCAACATGGGCCCCCACACTCCCCCCACCCCAAGAAAACGCAGGGATCTGTCACTGTTTCCAAACAGAGTGACTCTACTTGTGTGCACATTCTGTGTTGAGGAAGCTAAGGGACAGGCCCTATGGGCCTGTAATATTTTGGATTTTTTTTTTTTTTTAATTTTTTTTTTCAACGTTTTTTATTTATTTTTGGGACAGAGAGAGACAGAGCATGAACGGGGGAGGGGCAGAGAGAGAGGGAGACACAGAATCGGAAACAGGCTCCAGGCTCCGAGCCATCAGCCCAGAGCCTGACGCGGGGCTCGAACTCACGGACCGCGAGATCGTGACCTGGCTGAAGCCGGACGCTTAACCGACTGCGCCACCCAGGCGCCCCTGGATTTTTTTTTTTAAAGATAACACCCACATATGTTTTCCTCTTCAGATTAAGGATAATCCCAGTCTTCATCCCCATTAAGTTCTCTGTAGAATCTTCAGTTGTAAGACTGTAAAAGCATGAGTGGAAAGTGGCGATACCTGTAACCCAGAAATTGCTGTGGGGTATGGTGACAGTGCGGTTGAGCCCAAATTCCTTCCGAGCAGAGGGGTCATGGGGGTGCTACTGGTTGTGTGGGTAGCACGCCAGTATGCTTCAAGGTAGTCTCCCAGATGTTCACACGCATCCTCCAGCTGATTTTCATCCAATATAACATCAAACATTTCCTGCGGGTGACAAGACAAATCCGTTTTACTTATACTTCATGTTTTAAGCAATGAAACCTAAAATTTCACTTAATGCAGATAATAGCACCCCTAACATCTACTAGCAAATATCACATTGGAGAGGCTATGCTGGCAGTTTCTAAAGTTAAAGTCCAGTGAGGAGCTATACAGTTAACCAAGTGCAAATTTGGACATGGTCACGAAAATGAGAGTGCTCATGAAATATTTAGATCTTTCACTATTTAGAAGAAAAAAGATGACGTGAGTGTAAAAGTGTTATATGTAGAAGACAGCAAAAACATATTTATATTTATCCATACATTCCTATAGAACTCAATTGTACTTACTTCAGAATATTAATGGCATTGAAAGAGGCATTCTCAAAATATTCTGGGCAATGACCATATCATGGGAATAAACATTTCTCCCCCCCCAAAATATCTATGTTGAAGGGAATAACATTTACTAAGACACTTTCCAGGATGTTTGTGAAAATGTTATCTGTCTCATGATAAAGCAACATGGAAAGAAGGTTTAGGATTAATAATAGAAATGCACATTACAGTGATTTCTGCTACCAAAAGATCATTGTGTGAAATGGTTAAAAAAGAACAAGGACCAGGAGTATTTAATTGTGGGAAGGATGGGGTGACACACAGGAAGTATCTGGTATCCATGTTTCTGTCAGGAAGGACTTTGTTCAACATCTGGCCTGTAAACAGGATGTGTTCTACCCCAGAGGGGCAAAGTGGCACTTCAGTGACCCTGCAGTGTGGCTGGGAACACCGACAGGATTTACCCAGGATGCAGATTCCCTGGAGAGACAGTCAGAAAGCCGTGGCACCTCACAGAGAGAAAAGCCATTCCATAGCTAGTGAAAGCACATCCCCAGCTTTCAACCGCTGCATTCACACCTGCCCTCTCGCAAAATCTCCACCACTACCTACCTGCTTTCACAAACTCATTTTGCCAAGATAAGAACCTTTCACTAACGAATCAAATACAGGGTTACTGCCACCAGCACTGATACTGCAGCTAGACTGTAGGTTCACGGAAACTGGACGACTATGAGTTGGTGGTAGGTCAGCTGACTCACCTGCATCAATGTGAGGCTTCCCTTAAGCAGAAGTCCCCATGGAAACAATCTTTTCCCCAACATTTATACTGGAGCGTTTTCATCACATTGATCTCTACTGCATATGTGGACCCTAATATGCAAAGCAGTTTGCAAGTCATTGGTGCAGTGAGAAATGTTTCGCAACCAGCCAAAGAATAAGGTGACTTCAGTCCAAACCGACTGCTGTTTGAGAAGACTCAGCCAGTTCAACTCATGCAGAGGCTTTCCCCTTATTGGTAGACTTCAGGTGTTGTTTCGTATGTTTTATTTATTCATCAAATATGTACTCAGGACCTATTTTGTGCTAGGTATTGTAAGTGTACAGAAAAGAAAACAGACATCATCCCTTTGCTTAAGAAGCTCCCCTCTTCTAGTGGGAAAGACACGTAATAAACTCCTTAATACCCCAAGTCACACTGGGACTTTAATTCAGAGCAATCTAGAGACAGTTAATGTTCTCAGCTGCAGCTTCCAATTCTGAATTTAGAAGGAGGCCCAGAGACACATGTGAAAGTTGGACTTTAATAAGGGAGGGAAAATTATGAGTAAATCAAAGAATTCTATCTGTAGAGGGAAGAGAATAAAACAGAAGAAGCAACGGAAGAAAGAGACCATGTGGCCCATGAGAGAATGGAAAAACAGCTCGTTCCTACAGAGTCAGGCAACATACACCCTTATAATAAATCCCCTGTTCCACTAAATAACTCAAAGACATTTCTGCCTTTTGCAATCAAAAGCCCTTTCCCCACCTTAAAGTAACCCATCAAATGTCGAATCTGAGAATTATTCATACTGCTCTGATATGAACTTGCATTCTGACAGCTTTGCAGCACTGACTTGAGTGGGACGAGAACAGGCTTACCCCAGAGAATGTTGCACAGACTCAGACAGATGACACAGGGAGAAGAAAGTTGAAACTGGGCAGCACTGGAACAAAGGCCCACTCTGTCAGCCAGTCCAGGCTAACACGGTTCACAGTTTCTAAACTGTGTGTGATTTGGAGGCTGCTGTTTACATAATTTCATTTATGTGAACTGTCTAATTCACCCTCATAGGTCTCATTCTATAATGTGGGTTCTCAACAAGGTGTGGTCTCAAAAACTCAATTTTTTTCCTTTCATAGAGTCCCAAGTTAAAGAACCTCTGAGGACACCTGGACTGAGGGTCCTGACTGTCACAGGACAACAAAGCCCAGAGAGGGCAAGACCAGGCAAGCAGCCCCCACAAAAAAGTATTATTTGAATAAGGTTTATATCCACTTGGCTGTTCCACACGCTACAGCTATACCGTCATGCTGCAGATACAATTAAGCATACAGTTTATTACAAGTAATTTTAACAAAGTACTCCTCTTTGCCAATGGACAGAATTTGTATCCATCAGCACACGGCTGTTTGCTCAAGCCTCAATCATTTCTAGGAAACGATGCTTTTGCACCTGCTAAAAAAGACAGTTATATGATGGAAGATGATTTGAAACTGCTTTCATGCTTTCAAAAGCACAGAGGAAAGCAAATTTCAGCTTCTGAATGAATACTGACATATTCATGTCAGCGGCTTATTTTCAACTAAGAAGAATTTCACAGCCTGTATATCTGTGACAATTTTTCTTTTCAACTGTTGAGGAAATAACACAGCTGATTAGACCAGAGTGTTAGAAAGTGAGTATAAGGGCATAAATTTTTAAAAATATTATACATGAAATTCAGAGAAGCAGCCCCATGAATTATGCAAACTGGCTTTGCCAATTTTTCAAAAATGTAATGGTTCAAGTCTAATTAGTTCCTTACTGTGCAATACGTGAGGCCTCCAGCGTGGGATACGGACTCAGAGAGTTATCTGATCAGCAGAAGAGGGTGTGGGTAATGGGACAGTCACAGGCAGTGAAGAGGGACCCACTCAATGACACCATGCCCTTGGTGAGTGCCAGAGATAGGGTACCACTAAGCTGTTTTCAAAGCTCTACCACAGCAAACGCCTCTGCTATACTGTGATGGGATATTTTCTTTAGCTGAAGTGGGCAGAAATAATGTGGCTGCTAAAGTAAATACATAGTGAACACAGGAGTCAAAACCATTGGAAAACCAGGCACAGTAGGTCCCTTTTCTGGATAAGCTCATTCAGGAAAATGAAATACCAAAGCTTTATAAATAGGAAGAGTGAAACCCAGGCCTCCAGCTCACCCAGTAGTTCAGAGAACTAGATGACAGGGACGAGAGAAAGCAAAAGACTGATGCTGAACTGAATGGACATGAAGAAAATCGGCAATATCTTTTTAAAAAATTTAAGTACTTAACAACAATCTGTCTGGTTCTCCATCCACAGAGCATCACAAAGTTTCCTACGAAAGGCACCTGAATTAGGGCAACCAACTATCCTTATGTGCTCAGGGCTGAGTGTTTTTGGGTACTTGGGACTATTAGTGCCCAAATCTGGAAAACCCAGGGGGAACTGGAATAGTCGGTCCTCCTAGTTTTTACAGAACATAGAGCACTTCTCAGTTCCTACAGTGAGAACTGGAGCAGGTCCCATTTACTTCTGATACATTCTTTGAGGAGGGGAGATACAGAGACAGAGTGTACAAGTCTTTCTTTATAACTATGAAATTCATCCTTTCTAGCACAGAAGGGAATGTCTCATCAAACCTAATATATAATTTGTAATAAGTTTTATCTAGCAAGTTTAGCAAGTTGCTAAACATTTTCTAATAAAAAGTATATTAAACTTAGAAATTAATTTTGCAAGTTAATTTTACCTTTTTTTTTTTTTTTTAAAGCTGGTGCATGACAGAATACTAGCTAGTGAGGAGATTAAGTACAAACTCTCCCACGGTATACGCATTGTTTTACATTTATTTATTGTGCATAGATAAAACCTCATGTGGGGAATCTTTCCTATTTCTAGGAGGAAAAAAATAATAGGGGTGGGTACGCTTTTATTTCTTTGCTACTAGAATAAAGAGATCCCGAATCTGCCACCATTAAAAAAAAAAAAAACTGGAAAATACTATTCAGTAAAATAAAATGGCTGAATGGCAACTATGTAATACTAATTATAAAATAATTAACCAATGTTTCTTTCATATCACAAGTGCATTTTTGATATTATTAAAGCTTTTGAAGTCCTGAGTACTTAACTCAGTGACCAACTAGTGATGGGAAACTGTTACTAAATTAAACAAATCTAGGAGGTATTATGGGGATAAAGGAAAGCCTACCGATATTGTGGGGCTCTAGCAGTTCATCTCAGGTACAGTTTCCAGCTTTAATAAGCTGCACAGGAAAGACAATCAGAATTTGCCACTAATTTCGGGGGCGGGGGGGACATGAAGGCAAAGAGTATCAGTGACTTTGATCCCTTGTAGTTCCTGTCTTAACAATCAATGATGTTCATTAATGAACCCACACACATTTCCTCACTACCCCCCTCCATCCTGTCCATTCCTATTCTTCAAAGAATATAGCAACATCTACCCGTGTTACTGTCTGTAGAAGCACCCAGTGTTTTTGTTACGTTCAAATTAATCCAATGCTTTAAATTATAGCACTGGTGGGAGTGAACTATCCCTAAGTCCGTATATCTAAGTTGGGTGGCTACAATCCCTACAACAAGAGAAGTCTCCTTTGGATTGAGAGAACTAGATCCTATGTGGCCTTGTTTCATGAAGGAGACATCTCAAATTGATTACTGTCTTTTTCAAAAGCAGTATTATGAATTAAACTGTGGATGTCCAGAGGCTCTGTAATAGTGAAAGCACCGCTGGTGACAGTACTTTAAATAGATGGATGAATCCACACGATTCTAAATAATTTACATAAAGTGGCTGGAAGAGGGCAGTGGAAAATTACTACCATGATAGCAATATGATGAAGGATACGGGGCACCATTATTCACTTCAGAGTGCTTGTATTTAATAGAATAAATCTGAGTCTATTCAGCAGTGGAAAATAAAGGGTGACAGAAGAGAATTCCTATGGTGACTGTAATGTTAGAGGTTTGCAAGACTCCGTGAGGAGATGAGTTCCCCTCTTGCAGAGAGAGCGATCAATGTCGTTTTACACGCTCAAAAAAATCACCCAGCTCAGAGAGCCACAGGGTCATCTTATGGTAACACAAGCCAGCTTGTAACTAAGTAGGATTAAAGGATTACATTTCATTTATATATTCAATTGTCTGCCTGTCTACTTTTCTCACCATGTATTATGTAGCTCTTATTACCACAGTACTGGGCCAGTTCGAACTTTGGCCTTCTTAAAATGTACTATTTTCAATTTCTCTGAAAAGGACAAGGGTACCGATACCCAGTGAAACCAAAATGAAATCTAATCACGTAGTGTATACATGAATATTCCAACTACAAATTCAGGCCAGTCATATTAAAAAAAAAAAATGAGTCCTAGGTTCATTGGCCCCTCTTCTGTCTGCATCCCACGTTTTCTTCTGTGAATCCAGGGCAGTCAATGAGGCACTTCTTCCCTCTTCCAGAGTAGAGCTGTCTGTGGCAGATTAAACATGGCCACATATTCTTTTGACACTCCCTGCACTGAGATGGGGAATTTATGTCCTCTCTCCTTGAATCTGCGCAGCTTCTGTGACTCCTTTGCCTGGCAGAATGCTGTAGAAGTGACGCTGTACCATTATCTAAGTCCAATATCTAAGCTTAAGAGATTGGAATGTTTGGCTTTCAGAGCCCTGGGAGCTGCCATGTAAGAAGCCTATATCCCTGTGGGAGAGAGCCCACGGAAAGGCCCAGCAACCATGTGGAGACAAAGAGGAAGGAGCTGGCTTAGCCCAGCCTTCCAGCCATCCCCACTAAGGAACCATGTCAGCCACGGGCTGAATACCACCAAATACTCATTGTTTGAAGTCACTAAGTTTGAGGGAAGTTTATTGCACAGTTATGGATAAACAAAACATTGTCCCAGAACAAGGGTGGCGACTTTGGTGCAACTTTGGTAGGGTGGCTACAGGCCTGCCTCCTGCTTCTATAAACAAAATTTCACTGGAACACATGCACTCACTTACACATTGGGTATGGTTGCTTCCCTGCTACCAAAGCAGAGTTGAGTAGTTTTGTGAAGAAGACCATAGGGCCCACAAAACCAAAAATATTTGCCTTCTGGCCTTTACTGAAAAAGTTTGCTCACCCCTCTCTTAAAAGAAGCTTCCCCAGGGTGCCCGGTGGCTGAGTGTTGGACTCTTGATTTTGGCTCAGGTCATGATCTCATGGTTTTGTGAGTTCAAGCCCCATGTTGGGCTCTGTGCTGACAGTGCAGACCCTGCTTGAGATTCTATCTTTCTCCCTTTATCTCTGCTCTTCCCCCACTCATGCTATCTCTCTCTCAAAATAAATAAATAAACTTAAAAAAAAGAGAGAGAGAGAGAATCTTCACCTGTGAAACCCAAGCTTCTCTTTCCAGGAGGATATATAATAACCAGTTTGCTGCCATTTACTATCTGATGCTGACTTTGGCCAAGTCTTATGTTCTTTGGAAAGCCAATTCACCTCTCTTGGTCTCAGTTCCCTCCTTTGAAAAATGAGGAGGTTGGACTAGATCAATCTTTCCCTAGAAGTGTTCCACGAAACACTCGATCCATAGGATGCTCTGTGGAAAAATGGTTCCACAGTCAAAATTTAAGGGAAACACTGTATACTATCCTGATGGAGATATAAAACACTCATTAGCATATTAAGGCAACTGTAGTAGAGAAATCAGTTTATCTTTGTTTACATAAGTTGTTTCTTCAAACATTTTTGGTATCAGAACTCTCCCCATAGCACCTGCTGACATCACATGGAGATCATATTGGGAAGAAAACACTCCAGGAAATACTACACTGGCTGCTTTTCAAGGTTCCTTTCTGCTTCAACAATCCCTGAGCCTAGGATTCATTTTTCTGGCTACAGAGAGCTAAGTTTTTTCAGCACTATTTTAGACTTCTCTTTCTAAAGACTGCTGCCTTTAATTTCTTAGCAATGTGCGACTCTGCCAGTATAATTTGCTGACTTTTCAGATTGGAGATGTAGTGGCCAATTAAGCAAGTTGTAAACTCTCCTAGAGGAACTAAAATGACACAGTGATCACCAGTCTTTCAGTGACAATTATAATCATGGTCTTAAAGTAAAGTAGGGACAAATGCAGACACATTTTTAAATTACTACTAGTTTTTATAATCCAAAGATTTTTTTTCACATGTGCCAACATTAGTGTAAAATTCCTTCTTAGCATTACAAATGCTATTCAAACAATATCAAATGAACATGTTTAATAATGTAAACAGTGTTTAGAAAATATTAAATACAAAGTAACCTTACTTATCCAGACTGCTTGTTTAATATTTCAGGTTATCTGATCAATTACATAAAACAAGAATTTGCTGCAGAGGGGAGCCTGGGTGGTTCAGTCGGTTGAGCACCCCACCCTGGATTTCGGCTCATGATCTCACGGTTTGTGGGTTTGAGCACTCACAGTGTGGAGCCTGCTTGGGATTCTCTCTCTCTTTCTCTCACACTGACCCTCTCCCTCATGTGCATGCACATCTGCCCATGCTATCTCCCTCTCTCTAAGTAAATAAACTTAAAAAAACTTTTGCTGCTGAGACATAATAGAGCAAGACTGTCTCCCAAGTGCCTGAGGCTGTGTGAGATTCCTGACATGTGGACAAGTCCTAAGGGACCTCACGGTATTATTTGCACTTAAGTATGCGCCTATATTTTCTTGGTTCCAGCTATTTCAGAGGTAACAGATGCATCATATACACAACTATTCAATTTTCAGCCCTCTCAGAAGCTAAAATGCCTCAGTTTTAATAGGACACAAGTATTTTCTCTAATAGTCATGAGGAATAAATATTAATAAACTAATTCTCGTAAAAAGATCAAACTAAAAAGAAACAAGTTTAATTCACCTAGAACGTATCTCAAGAAATCACTTACTAATAAGACTTCTAAAACATTACTCACCGAGACTTACGTATATATTAGCCTAAACCAGTGGTTCTCAACCAGGAGTGATTTTTTTTTTTCCCTAAAGGACATTTGGCAATGTCTCGAGACATTTTTGGTGGTCACAATTTGGAAGTTGTTGCTGGCCAGGGATGCTGCTAAACATCCCACAACGCATAGGACAGGTTCCCATAACAAAGAATTATACAACCTAAACGGTCAATAGTGCTGAATTGGAGAAACCCTGATCTAAACCACTCTTTTGGGATGCCTGGCTGGCTCAGGTGGAAGAACATGTGGCTCTTGATCTCAGCGTCATGACTTCAAACCCTGCGCTGGGTGTAGAAATTACTTAAATAAATAAAACTTAAAAAAAAAACACTTTTAATCTATAAGACATTTCTGAAGTAATATCTGTAAGGATATTATGATCTACCAAATTGTTTGCTGAGAGCTGACTTAGTCAACTGCAATCTATTTTTTAAAAAGTGAAGTGTAGTTGACATATCCTATCAGGACACACTGATTCCACAATTGTATACATTACAGAATGCTCACCACAAGTGTTAGCTGCCATCTGTCACCATAAAAAGTTATTACAAATTATTGACTATATTCCCTATGCTGTACTTTTCATCCCCATGGCTTATATTCATTTATAACTGGAAGTTTGTACCCTGTAATTCCCTTCACCTATTTCCCCTGCCTCCCCTCTGGCAATCATCAGTTTGTTCTCTGTATTTGAGTCTGTTTTCTCCTCTTTGTAGCCAACTGTCATCTTATTAGATTATACAGTCCTTGAAGGCAGGCACGTGCCTTTGAATTCCTAGCACCTAGCAAGGTAACAGGCCTAATGCTTGAATAATATTTGCTAAATGTCATTCTTGTAAGTGAGCCACACGGAATTGAGATGACCAAATATTTGAGTTTGTCTGACTTAACCATACGGTGACGTGGATACTATGTCCTCAGACATGCTCACGGACCATCGGTAGAAGTATCTGATCTTAATGCCATTTTGTTTGTTTGTTTGTTTGTTTGTTTAGCTTCTTTTTTTTAATTCAGTTTTTAATTTTTTTAAAATTTACATCCAAATTAGTTAGCATATCGTGCAACAATGATTTCAGGAGTAGATTCCTTAGTGCCCCTTACCCATTTAGCCCATCCCCCCTCCCACAACCTCTCCAGCAACTCTCAGTTTGTTCTCCATATTTATGAGTCTCTTCTGTTTTGTCCCCCTCCCTGTTTTTATATTATTTTTGTTTCCCTTCCCTTATGTTCATCTGTTTTGTCTCTTAAAGTCCTCATATGAGTGAAGTCATATGATTTTTGTCTTTCTCTGACTGACTAATTTCACTTAGCATAATACCCTCCAGTTCCATCCACATAGTTGCAAATGGCAAGATTTCATTCTTTTTGAGTGTCAAAAAGAATGATCTTAATGCCATTTTGAAACAATGAGGATATCACTTTACTTGACATATTTTTTGCTTTTAAATTTTTTTAAAACATTTTTTAAATGTTTATTTTTTAGAGAGAGAGAGAAACAGAGCACAAGCAGGGGAGGGGCAGAGAGGGCAGAGAGGGGCAGAGAGAGAGAGAGAGAGAGAGAGAGAGAGAATCCAAAGCAGGCTCCAGGCTCCGAGCCATCAGCACAGAGCCCGACCCGGGGCTCAAACTCACGAACCGTGAGATCATGACCTGACCCGAAGTCAGATGCTTAACCCACTGAGCCACCCAGGTGCCCCTCTGCTTTTTTAAAATACTCTTCTCTTCCTTGGGCTCCATAGCCTTCATGGTTTCACTAACATCTCTACACTGATTACTTCCAAAATCTAGATAGAATCAGTCTTGCAGTTGAAAAGGGTCTTAGACACCATATCCTTCAGCCTTCACCAGAAGAGATTCCTCCCACATCTTGACATCTGTTTCTAGAGGCCACTCCACCTCCACCCTGCCTTCAAATGAATGCAGTGAGAGACTAGGAGCTCAGTACTTAGAAAGGCATCCCATTCTTCCTGGCATTTGCATTTGAGTAGACTTGTAAAATGCCTTGCTCCTTGTGGATGAGTCTGCTCACTCTGTCCAGTGAAATTAGACACACCTACCTGCTCTCTAGTCAACACAGATCTGCTCCCAAAACTTCTGCAGATCTTGGGGCCACCTCAGGGACCTCACAGAACTAGGCTGCCTGCACAGCGTAGACCCTTCTACCTCTCTGAAGGTAGATATGATCGACGAATTTTGAGGTATTAATCTGTGTTTCTCCTTTTGTATTTCCCCCTTTTCTTTTCTACCACTCATGCAGGTGGCAGGGTCTGGGCTTCCTTGTCTGGGGGGCAGGGGAGGGGGTGCTATGGCAGGAAATTGCCAGCTCTCCATTTCCCTTCCTGGGTTTTGTTTCCCAAAAGCCTAAATTGGTTGGAGAGATTCTGCTAACTGACTCAGGAAACAATAGAAGGTGGGGATGCTTTTAGATACAACAAAAGCAAAGAGGAAGTTCTGTTAATAGCAACAGTAGGGGAAAAGAGGGAGACACCTCCTCTCCCCAGACATAGAAGAGAAAGGAACTCTCCTGCCAATGTCCCAGAGAGGAGGCGCTTATCTAAAGATTCCCTGCCTTACCAAAGATTCTCTGTTCCAGATGAGGTTTGATGCAGCAGAATATCCATCCTTAAGGACCACATGGGCATGGCCAATGGTTGTCTGAACTGGAACTCCCCCCCACAACTCCCTCAACTTCCTCACCAACCCCCGCCCTACCCCACCCCCAGCCCCCATCCCTGCCCAGGTGAGGTCTTTGTTCTGCCCTGAAGATATTTCTTGCACAGCAAAGTTGGGGCCAAAGATTCACCTGCACTACACAGCTCTGTGCAGAGGTAGAGAGGCATGGAAAACAGAGCTTTGTTGGAGTCAGACAGATCTAGGGTTGAATCTTGGGGCTCATTTACTAATTGTCACCTCCAACAAATTTCTTAGTCAGGGACTTAGCTTCTTTCCCTTCTAGAAAGCAGGGATAGTGTTATCTACTAGAGTACTCTCAGATTTCCTGGAAAATTTGCTGTGATGAGTGAGGTCAGCAGAAACCCCGGGATGGGGGTTAGGGGACCTTGGCACCTTCCAGAACCACTACAGCATTCAAGCCAAGGCCACGCTCTCCACAGGCTGCTCCTAGCCAGTCCCTGAGCACAGCGTGGGGACTAGAGCCTGGACATTTCTGCCAACGTGTGACAAACATGCAAGAAATCTGCATCTCAGTCTGAGGCTCCTTCTATCCATTTCTCCTTCCTTCCTCCTTTCCTTTCATGAGATCAGACTTAACGTCTGATCAGAAGGCTCTCCTGCCTTGTTCTGCCCCCTTTCTCAGGCATTTTCTCCAATCAATTTTCAGTTCTAATTCCATTTAGGTGTCTGCTTCCCAGAAGACCCAAATTGATACAACTCTACATAAAACTATTCTAAAAATTGGAAACAATAGCATAGTTCCTAGCTTTTGGTAACTGTTCGATAAAGGTTAACATCCTTTAGCTGGGAAAGATTATAGAGTCAGGGCTGGGTAATACATTCTTCAATATACATGCAGTGTTTTAATCATACATCCCATTTTGCAAGTGGACTTCGTTCATAGGCCATGTGTAGTGAGGCTTCTTAACATAGCACTCCAGCTATCCAAATTATCTGTGGACAGGTAACGAGGCGTGTATATAGGTGGGTGGGACTGTGAGGGCAGGAAACTGGCTTTGACACCAGATAGATCTAATCTAATCCTAATTTGCTGTGTGACCTTAGTAAAATCATTTAACCTCTCTCTCTCTTCAGTCGCTTCATCTACAAATGGGGATAATATTGCCTACTTTACTAGATAACAGTGAAGATTAGAGATAATCTATGTAAAGCATCTAGCACAGTATCTGGCCTATCCAATAAAAGGATGCATCATACTCTTATTGCCTTTCATTCACTCACTCGTCAAAAAAAATATTTACCGTGGGCCTACCATAATAAAGGACTGAGATAAAACAGTAAAACGGACAGGGACAGATCCTTACAGAGCCTGACAGGTTAGGCATGGCACAATGCAAAGTACATCCAATAATTATAACAGAAACACCTAGATGGTGCTTAGTATGTGCCAGTCCCTGTTCTAAGAGCTAAGAGTCTCTCGTTGAATCTTTATACCAACCCAGTGAGGCAGATACTTGCTGAAGATTACATAACTAGTGTGGACTTGAACACAGGCAATTTGGCTCCACAGTCCATACTTTTTACAGCTATGCTGTATTGTCTCTCTAAACATCTGAATTAGATTTTATGCTTCCACAGAGCATAAATGATCCTTACACAAGTATATGAAAAAATCTAGTGAATCAAATCAGTAGGAAAGACAGTTATTTCCTTTAGACAAACACAGGCACAGAAGTAGTAAATCAGCTGAGCAGGAGTAGACACTGATCAGCCACTGGTGACCCATATGATAGCAGTTATGTCCCCCAACACCCAGCAAAATCTCTGCCATTTTCTTGGCTTCCAACTCAGCAGCTGTTTTCTGGCAATGGCACTAGGAGTAGAGTTGCTATAATACGGTTTTTCATTTTTCTTAACCCTGACTTCTTCTTTATCTGCTATAACCACAGGGCTCTTCTTGTTCCCATAAATTCTCAACCTTCAAGGTCCTATCTTTTCTGCCTACTGGAACTTCCTGGCAGAAAAGTTAAAGAAAAGTCAAATCAGTATGTTTTATTTTTCTTCTCTGTTCATAAAAGTGCCGGCATGACTGGATTAAGTAGTTTGCTGAGTGTTTGCGAGGTAATCAAGGTAGCAGGCAAGGACATCAGATGCTGAACACTAGGTTTAGTTCTTACTACATGGCAGACACCCCCCGTTTCTGGATGCCTGAATGTAGCCAACATGACAGCAGCAGTTTGTTTGAAAAATACCTTAATGTTTACGACAACATGTCATTGCCATCATTCTAGAACAAAAATGGCAATGGTAACACGAAAACAAACAACAACAACAACAACAAAACCACCACTCTCTCCTGTCTAGGCAAGAATGATTATGACTAAACACGATGGTACTTACTGGGGGGCATTGTGCAAGTTTATCAGCTGCCACCAGTTGAACATTTAAGTGTTTACTTTGGGACTTTCCTCTAGATTTAATCAACCGCTGTAAAACCTGATAGAAGAAGACATAAATCAACAAGTTAAAAGAAAACTAAAAAAAAAAGACAAGATCTTTTAAATAGTCTGTTTAAGCCCTGAGTATTAATAGAGAAGAAATACAATATGAAAAACTATATATATATATAAACTCTGTAATGACATCACCCACTTACACTGGCTTTCAGTTATAGTGGATTTGATAGGTTCATCCTATTCTCGCTCCGTGTGAGGCCTTGGTGGGATCTTGAGTTCCCGCCCTAGATTTTACCCAGAGAGTTCAAAGAGAGCCCTGCAAAAGTGGAGGAACTGATCTGTACCAGGTCATTTATATCCATATTCAGTTGAGTAATATTTTAGTTCACTATCTCAATGTCAGATAAATATCAGTCACTTATATATTTGGTTCTTTTGGTCACTGATAATTATTAAGGTGTTCCAGTTTAACTTTACATTAATAAGAATGATTTTATGATAGAAATCTAGGCAAAACATTTGCACTGGCATATTGCTACATATAAACCAGTGAATATCTGTTCTATAAATGCTATAACCGCATTTGCCATATACTCCCCTCTCCCTTACTTTTTTAAGCTGAAACAGGGTCCTTCCCCCAAAACAGTACTAGTCAGTGAGGCTCTATGATAACTCAGTGCATATATCCATAGGTACCCCTGTTCCTACACTTAATGACCCCATGGTGACTGGAGCAGGGGTGATGGAGGTTGAAATCTATTCTACTGCAGTGAAGGATGCTTGAATCTCCTTCAGTTCTGGGCCAAATAGACCTCCAGGTGGTCAAGGCAATTTCAATCCATTCTAATGGTTTTCCAAAGGCCCAGGTTTGGTCAGGATTCCCAAATCCATCCTGTGCAGAACCAGTGCCCAGAGAGATGGAAAGCTGAGGGGTTGGGGAAGGGCACAGCTTCTCTAGACATTCTCCACCTGTGAGAGATGACTGGTTGGAAGCTGAATTGGCATTTTAGCACTAAACTGCACTCTTGGAGGCATTGAAAATAAACTAATTATTAAGCTTGTACCTCTCTAGAATATCTATTTCACATTACTTATTACAATATCATCTACCTTTGCAGCATAAAGACACATGGCAGATATCCCACTGTGTTTAATCACAGCGTATCTTATTCCTTAAAGAAGCCAACCTAAGCATATATATACACACATCAATTACTTTTCCATAATAGATTCTATACAGTAATGTTTGACTCTATACACGATAAATGTAGATTCCTTTCTTGAATTACATACTCTCTCAACTGGGGAGAGAAGATAGGTGTTACAAGAATCAATACTACTCAAGACATTTACTAGGACAGAACATAAGTCTCTGAAAAGCCATACTTTACTTTTCCTCACCTTTCTTAATCTTTTGTTTCTATTTTGCTCTTGCATAACTGCCCAGTTGGGGAACCACAACAGACAGGGAACTTCTTTAAAACAATGGCTATTCTTTATTTGCTATCTTAGGATTTCTAGAAGCTGTACAGACTACAGGAATTAAAAACCGCCCATTAAAAAGGGCCTCAAATGTGGAGAAACGGGAACCCTCTTGCACTGTTGTGGGAATGCAAACTGGTACAGCCACTCTGGAAAACAGTGTGGAGGTTCCTCAAAAAATTAAAAATAGACCTACCCTATGACCCAGCAGTAGCACTGCTAGGAATTTACCCAAGGGATACGGGAGTACTGATCCATAGGGGCAACTTGTACCCCAATGTTTATAGCAACACTCTCAACAATAGCCAAATTGTGGAAAAAGCCTAAATGTCCATCAACTGATGAATGGATAAAGAAATTGTGGTTTATATACACAATGGAGTACCACGTGACAATGAGAAAGAATGAAATATGGCCCTTTGTAGCAACATGGATGGAACTGGAGAGTGTGATGCTAAGTGAAATAAGCCATACAAAGACAGATACCATATGTTTTCACTCTTATGTGGATCCTGAGAAACTTAACAGAAACCCATGGGGGAAGGGAAGGGAAAAAAAAAAAGAGGTTAGAGTGGGAGAGAGCCAAAGCATAAGAGACTCTTAAAAACTGAGAACTAAATGACGGTTGATGGGGGGTGGGAGGGCGGGGAGGGTAGGTGATGGGTATTGAAGAGGGAATCTTTTGGGATGAGCACTGGGTGTTGTATGGAAACCAATTTGACAATAAATTTCATATATTAAAATAAATAAATAAATAAATAAATAAATAAATAAATAAAATTTAAAAAAATAAAAAGGACCTCAGTAAGATACTCTCCTTACTCATGAACAAAAAAAGCACAGAGCAAAGACTATTTCAAAAGAAATGAGCTTCTAATTCTTAAGGCAGAAATGAGGTAATTACCTTTGGAGATGAAACTTTAACATGAACAATAATTGGCGCTAAAGAAGTCTTTATAAGTTGTGCTGGGTGATTGATGGTGTCTGCGTCAAGAACAACCAGTTGCAAAGATCTTGCCAACTCAAAGATTCTTTCAATTTCACTTTGCACTTCCGCTAAAAGGAGAAATAATAAACAACAGGACATGGTTATTTTTATTAATTAGTTCTTATATGTAAAACCATTTAAAACCATTTGGATGTTTGTCTATATCGCACAACAGAACATTCTGAATGTCATGCTTCTGTTAACTTAAGATCTTTCCTAAAGAGAGAGAGATGGGTTGAGTTTTTCATAAAACCAAAAAATTGGTGAAAAAAAATTGAGATGGCTCTCTTGACTCACTTCTTACACTTGCCCTGATATTCAGCTACTTATATAGCTATGTTGTTTTTGATTATTGCTTTGTTCCAAAGAACTTTTACTTTAGCTATAAAAGCTGAAACCACAATTAGGAAAGAATTGAAATACACGCAGAGCAACATTGCATAGAAAGCAAATTATACTGAAATATTCCAGCTAATCAAGAATTTATATATTGATATTTTGTGAATATGTTTTTAAAAAAAATCCCACAATTCATCTGTTTTGACTGATGTGCACATTTTTGTATCCAGGGTTAAATGTTCTGGGTCTACACTTAACGTTAACAAACTGCTATGCTTTAATTCAAGTATTAGGGCCAGTACACTTGTTCTAAGGCATAATCTTCAGCATTAAAAAGAAAAACAACTAAGGCCAATTATATTATAAATGCTGCAATGCCTTGAGAATGCAAATCTATTCAATTGGTTGAAACAGCCAAGTGACTGAAATCTCTGTGTGAATCTGGTCGAATAAAAAAATCTAGTTATTTGTCTGAAGTACTCTAGCTATTTTTTAAAAAAAATTTTTTTAACGTTTATTTATTTTTGAGACAGAGAGAGACAGAGCATGAACAGGGGAGGGGCAGAGAGAGAGGGAGACACAGAATCTGAAACAGGCTCCAGGCTCTGAGCTGTCAGCACAGAGCCCCACGCGGGGCTCGAACTCACGGATCGTGAGATTGTGACCTGAGCCAAAGTCGGCCGCTTAACTGACTGAGCCACCCAGGCGCCCCACTCTAGCTATTTTTAAAGCAAAGCAGATTACCTATAAAAACATAATACGTCTTTCTAAAACATAAAAAACTTTTTCACATATGTTTTATAAATCATCTGACTTATTGGGTCATGTCTAAAGTCTGAATTAGACTACTTAATTTTCAGAGAGATGATCTTATTTTGCTTTTTACTTGTTTTTATTTTTGGCCTATTTATTACAGGCATGACCCAGCAATGTTGTAATCTCATTTAAATTACACAGAGCAAACAAGTTACCTAATTTAAATAACTTCAAAGATGGCCTAAGTAGGAGGTGATGTTGCTCTAAAAATAACTCTAGAAGAGTTTCTACCACAATGTCGTGATTTGTTTTGCTTATCCAGTATACATTCAAGTTCATGTCACCCACCACAAGCCAAAACCTGCCATAACCAAACGTACGGACAAGGTGTGTGGGATCATGGATGTTCAAGACTATCATGTAACTCTAATTTGGGGGGCTTTGCATAATAGCATAAAATTCTGACTTCCCACCAAATCACTGATGTTTAATGCATGATTTGTATTAGAAATATGAATTTAGAGAGTCAACATAGCAATCATTGTTCATATTATCCAATTTCAATGTCTGAAAGATGTCATGTTACTTTGAACTGTGACTAGCTCTCAAGGTATCTATGTAAAGAATCTGGACGATTAGGCTTATTTGCAAAATTCTTCTGAAGTCACCTAGTACATTTGTCAATAATAAATAACATACCCGTCCCTTTTTTCTCACATGTCAAAAACACTTTTTAAAAAAAGAGATCTTTCTTATGAGAGAAGTTCAGAAAATAAATTTTATTTTTATTGTAGTAGATTTCAGCCTCAGGCTGTTGGGGTGTGTTCTCCAATTGTTGTTGTCATTAAATTGACACTGGTTTAAGGTAACTCCTGGCCAGGAGTGTTATAGAACAAGTCTGCATTGTTTTAAGTTTCAAATCTGAATACAACATTCTCTCAAGTAGCAAAATGGCAGTGAGGCAAACTGGACTGCTCTGGTATAAAGAACCCTTGAGACACACTGTGTAAATAACTCAGAAATGCCTGGGCCTTATTTACTCTACACCAGCAATGAGATAAGTGTGGTTTTTGACCTGTGCGGAGGGCAAGCACATCCACAGCTTAGGCAACACAAAACTCTTAGGCAATGGCATTCCAGCACAAGTGGAGAGGTGCTCAGGCAAGCAAGCCAGGAGGCTGCAGACGGCCACACTATATACTAGAGTGGGTCCCTATGTGGATAATAGGTATATAGAATTCAATACCTAAACTGCCTGAGAAAGAGAATGGCATATGTATCTACATAGCTCATTTTCTTAAAAACTTGGAGCAAGCCCAGCAATCCTGACTTTCCATGCTGATTCTCAGAAGGTTCCAAAGTTTCACCATGATCTTACTACAGACAAATGGGGCTCTGAGAAATTTGGACTATGATGCTGGAGGGACCTCAATGAACACTTCTATAACTTGACCACGACTGATCTAGATCCACCTCTCTCTAGCATCTCTGACACCTGTGATCTTTCTTATATCCAAATGCTTAAACTACTTCAATGGCTCCTTTGGGTTCAAAACAACATTGCCCAAAGTGAATACCCTGGAACACTAATCCCATAAGATATCCTAAGGGGAAAAAGAGATTTTTTTTTTTTTTGCAGGCTATAATAATTTCTTTTGGAATTTCAAACATGTATTACCCTTTGTATCTTAATGGCTCTTCGAAGTCTTGCAGTAAAGAAATCTGCCAATTGTTTAATCCAAATTTCCAAATTTATCTGACTGAGGAAAATGTTTGGATGTAACAACTATTAGTATCTTTTAGAACCCACATTTCATAGAATCTACCTTGGAGGAGGTTTCTTTAGCAAGGCATACTAGAGCCCTAACATACTAGCCTCAACCTACTTTTTCAGCCTCTTTCCCTGTTGCTCTCAAACCATGCCACCCACTCTCTTTTTTTAAGTATGCTGTGCACAAACTATTTGTTTATCACCTACACAGTGTTTTTTACATGTTGATGCCTTTGGACATTCTTGTCTTCCATGAAGAACCAGCTCAAATATAACTTCTTCGAACTCTTCTCTTTCACCTCTTACTCCCTACCCTTCTTTCTTTATACCCCTAGCTTTTTGTTCATAAATCTATTATCAGACAGTATTTTAACCACCTGTCCCTTCTTTCTGTTGGCTTATAGGTAAGACACTTTGTCTTTAGTTATGTTTGTACTTACTAAGTCTGGCATAATTTGTGGCATATAACAATAACCATGTGATGGGGAAATCTACAAATGTGCATTAACAAGCAGGCAAATGGACATAAGTGGCTCACATAGGGATTATCATAATAGATTTCCATTAAATTAATTCCAATGGCTATAGGTATATGAATTTACAAAGCAAAGGAAAAAACCAGTGAACTGACACTGCCTTGTTTCTTCATCAATATTTACACTAGCTCCACTCCACTGACTGAAACAGGTGACTAGATTACACAGAATGACTTCAAAGAATGTCCATGAAACCCTTGGCTGGTATAGATGGTGAGAGTCAGGCAACCTCACTTATGCATCTAAGTGTTTTTTAGCCTCTCATTATTTATCAGAAGAAGAAGTAATTAAAAGTCAAAGGCACTTTGTGGAGTGAGGAGAGTGGAAGAGGGAAGAACAGACAACAGATGCTTGTTCGAGAAATCTTCAGTCTAACTTTTCCAAAGAAGACATCCAGATGGCCAACAGACACACGAAAAGATGCTCAACATCACTCATCATCAGGGAAACACAAATCAAAGCCACACTGAGATATCACTTCACACCGGTCAGAGTAGCTGAAATGAGCAAATCAGAAAACAACAGATGCTGGTGAGGATGTGGAGAAAAGGGAACCTTCTTGCACTGCTGGTGAGAATGCAAACTGGTGCAGCTGCTCTGGAAAACAGTGTGGAGGTTCCTCAAAAAATTAAATATAGAACTACCCTATGACCCAGCGATAGCACTACTAGGAATTTAAAGGATATATATATAGGAGTGCTGACACATAGGGGCACTTGTACCCCAATGTTTTTAGCAGTACTTTCAACAATAGCCAAATAATGGAAAGAGCCTAAATGTCCATCAACTGCTGAATGCATAAAGAAGATGTGGTTTATATATACAATGGAATACTACTTGGCAATGGGAAGGAATGAAATCATGCTATTTGCAGCAACGTGGATGGAACTGGAAGGTATTATGCTGAGTGAAATAAGTCAGTCAGAAAAGGACAGATATCATATGTTTTCACTCATATGTGGATCTTGAGAAACTTAACAGAAGACCACATGGGAAGGGAAGGGGGAAAAATAGTTACAAATAGAGAGGGAGGGAGGCAAACCACAAGAGACTCTTAAATACAGAGAACAAACTGAGGGTGGATGGGGGAGGGTGGCAGCCCAGGGGAAACCCAGGGGAAAATGGGTGATGGGCATAGAGAAGGGCACTTGTTGGGATGAGCACTGGGTGTTGTATGTAAGCCAATGTGACAATAAATTATATTCATAAAAAAAAAAAGAAATCTTCAGTCTAATTTGGCATCCTTGTCTCTCACAGTATTTAACTTTAGTCACCTAATCTGATTCATCATCATCAACTCTTCCATTGTTACCACCTCAAGGTCAAAATTACTGTCTCTTTAAGAGTGTTTCACTCAGCATGTGAGGGATCTAAATACAAAACTAAGGAAAGAACCACTGATGTCCAAGCTCCTGCCTTCACAAGAACAAACAACTATTCATTTGGTATGTTTAACATTCTTTTTATAAAGCAACCATGCAGCAGACATTTATTGAACAATTACCATGTGCCAATCCCATGCTAGGAATATACAGGTGATACTTTGTAGCCTCTTTGCAATCTGTACAATTCTTGGTGCAGGGTCAAGGTATAGCCTTCAATGAATTCTTGAAGGGACGTTTAGGCATGCAAGCGATCTTGGAATTTTTTTGTTTTCTATTATCATCTCAGTAGTTTAAGAAAATATAGTGACAGAGAAGACCCTTAACTTTCCCACTCTGCCCATGAGGGAGGAGGTAGCAAAACAAACTGCCCTCAGAATGTGAATGCAAAAGAGACTCCTAGAAAGTTGTAAGTGGACTGCACCACTCTTGGCAATCATAGAAACCACAAACAGGCTTTTGAGATGAATGTCGTGATTGCCCAGCAGTGTGGACTTGTTTCTGTGGATGGTAATTCCATCTTCCACAGCCCTGCTCATAACATGGTGTTATGTAGCTAACATTATAAGGTGTTCTTCCATTTTCCATCATGGTGAATTTCATAATTCTTTCTAACTAGTGCTCCAGGAAAGACACATTTAAACTCCCTACATGTTATTAATGCTCATTGCTATTTCCACTTAAAGATGTGACTGTTCTGGATACTACCAGCTAGCAGCAGAAGCTATACTAAGACACCGTTAGCTAGCTTTCTTCTAAAGATCTGAGAAAGTTGAACATCTCATTTCTTTTCATGTCAGCTGCGACTCAGGTATGGCATATCATTAGCATCACTGAGAAACTTGGGCAGAGTAGAGATGGGTGCTTTCACGTGGTTAGGCAGTAGCAGACCAGGGGAGCCCAATGAGGGTTCTTCCCACCAGACTACGGATTAACTGATTGACTAGAGCTGAGACAGAGGAGGCTCTGGCTGTTGAAGGAGTCTGCTCCCTTCTTTTCCATGAGAGCATTCTCTTCAGTTAATCAGCACTTCCCCATTCAGAATGGGGAGAAGACTGGAAAAGACATTCACAAATGAAACATGTGTCATCCCACTCCAAAAACACAGCTTGGAGAAGTACCATATTTGAACATCTTACCTAAGCTGGACCGAGTGTTCGAACGTTCAATTATTGCTCGCTTGCTGGGATTATTTAGGACAGACCTCTTAGCAAGAGAAATGTCAGCTGTCACTCTTGTTATTGATATCCTATGAATAGGAACACAGAACAGAACAAGCCAGTAGAAATGTTATGGGGCTCTCAAGTGATTTATAACCACAGTATTTAGTAACCACTTTACATACTGCATTGCAACCACGGTATAATAAACATCGCCACAAGTATTTTAAATAGGCTTTGGCTAGTATTAAAAATATAAGTCAGGTATAATGGAGGAAGGTTCTGGCTATTTAACCAAAACAAAAAGCAAACCTGTGGTTAAAAACAAAGCTCTTCCTCCACTACTGTCTAGCTTGTCAAATTCTCTTTATAACGCACACCACACCAGGAGGGAATCAAAATATGTGAATAAACATGCTCTTTCTAGGAAGCATCAATACAATTTCCCTACAATTCACAGTTGATTTGCTCTTGAATAAGACCTTCAGGAACTACAAATGTTCTGCCCAGGCATATCAACCAGAGGGGAAAACCCTGTTCATTTTCATCAACACTCAACCAGTTGGTAGTGATGTTGTATTCCTGATGCCTAACAGTTAATTCATGATACAAGAAGCATCTCTCCACGAGCCCAAAGGAATGTTTCATTTCGAAGAATATGGAAAATATGACTTCTATTCTGCCTGCACAAGATCCGTCAGCATATTTGCTTAGGACTTTGAATGCATAAAGTGGAAAGACATAAGACACTATAGTTGAGGGCAATGTGAGGATTGCGCCAGGATTTTGGCAAGTCAGAAAGTTTCCTGCAGTTACACAAGAGAAGAATAAAGCTAAGAAGTTGCAGATGAACAAAGAGAGGAGTCCATATGCATATGATTTATCAAATAAGAATCTCTGGAATTTACAGCCTTAAAATTCTTTATTTTAAACCGTGACTGATGAATTTCAGGTTATTATCTACCTGTAGAATGCAAAGCATGCCTCTCTAAGCCAGTTACTGCCACCATGGACCTTTCCCCATTCTCATTTTCAGAGCTTTGGCAGAGTTCTGGAATGGAGACAAGAGAGTAGTGCCCCTTCCTTTTTTGCTCAGTGCACCCATTTGCCTTCATTTTTATATTCCTTTGGTGACTGGTGCAGGGAAGAGGTAGAGTTGATATCAATTACTGAGTCATAGTTTTGGTATACTATCAGCACTCTCAGGAGACTCTTCACCTGACTTCAGTGACCCAAAGCCTTAAGGAAAATTTAAAGTATTCCTTGTCACAAATGGTTCTTTAAAGCTATACATGCTATCTAAAAGTTCTGATACCATTTTAACGCAAAGCACCTTCTTGTGTCATTGTATTGTATTTACATGCTGTAGATGGTCAGTGAGTTTTAAATTCTTAATGTTTTTAGAATTTTTAGTCACTAATAAATTATTGGAGTCATCTTCATATTATCTTCTACAGAAACCAAGAGTTTTGTGAAATACCTCTGGGCCACCGAGAACACCAAGGGGAGGCTGAGTTGGCAGACCTCCAGCTTTCCTACCTTCCATGTCAGGCAAACGCCTCTGCATTTCTGTTTTCTACATTGGGGCTTTATATATGATTTCCTTGTAAAAAGCTGCCCAACTGCTAAAAGACATTGGAAAACACTGGTCAAGTACAACTGCTTCATTTTACCAAGAAAACTGAGACACAGAGAGGAAGTTCCACATGATTAGTTAGAGACTAAGAAGACCTGAAACACAGGCCCCCAAGCACCAGGCCAATCCTTAGTCACCTGAGTGATGATAAGTCTCACAGAGCTTCAGTTTTCTTCTCCAGCAACCCCACATCCCCAGATGTAAGCCAAATCATCAAGTGCAGATGCAATCGATCTTGGCCATGTGCAGAGAAGTGGTCAGGACTTTAGTGAGCTTAAAGTCAAGGGAACCCCATGTCTGAGTCTGCATTACTCAGTTGGCTTTTGCAACTTGAAGTATGAAATCTCATAGGCATCCTGTGTTCACAGCTTCTTTAATTTACAGAATAGAGATTGCTCATTTATTTTTGTGTGTTTGTTTGTTTGTTGTTTTAAGGACAGAGTTGTTGGTTAGAAACATACAGTCAAGTTCCAGAGCAATTCAAATACATGACTGGAGACGAATGGGTTAAATTAGGAATAGAATTCAACTTTCTAAAATAAAGACTTTTGAAGGGCCCAAAAAGTCTATTCTGTTTATGGGAGATCAAAATTTGTAGTTCTATACAAGCCAAATAGTGAGTCTTGGTTCTTAAAATTTGAAAGGATTACCACCATACCATCACATATAGAGTTTTATAAGTTTTTACAAGTTTTACAAAAAAGCAAGCAAACAAACAAAACAGTAAGACACACACACATCTGCTTCATATATTCTCCAAACAGAAAAAGGTATGGACAATACAGGGTTCTTTTTCTTGTTTTATTTGTCACCAAAATACCAGCGAACTTGTTAATACAAGTTATTTCTTTTAAAAATTTTTTAATGTTTATTTTATTTTATTTTATATTTTTTGAGATAGAGACAGAGCATGAGGATGGGAGGGGCAGACGGAGGTGGAGACACAGAATCTGAAGCAGGCGCCAGGCTCTGAGCTATCATCACAGAGCCTGATGCGGGGCTCAAACCCACAAACCGTGAGATCATGACTTGAGCCGAAATGGAAAGCTTAACTGACTGAGCCACCCAGGCACCCCAATACAAGTTATTTCTTAATAAAAGTACACATGCATGCATGAAGGAGCTCAGGACAAGATAGACACAGCCCCAGAAACCCTTCAGTAAGACAAAGCAGAGTTTTCTGTTTTCTACTGCAAAGATGCTTACTATTATCAAAATAAAAAACCAAACCCAAACTTCTTTTTTGTAAAAGACTCTCCAGAAATATAATTGAATACTTCTAGTTTATATACTTTTTTTAGTTTTATATACTTAAAAAATATTTTATATACTATATATTTTTATATTTTTATATACTAGTTATATATTTTTATTACTTTTTTTAACTTAAAAAAATGCCCTTTCCACTTCTTTTCTTGCTGTACTCATTCCCTCCAGTACTTCCACGCATCTTGTTTGATGTATGTTTTTACGAAGTTCCCTAGGAAACTTTTCTGTGACATAGTGTTAGTAGTTACTGGCTGGTCGATTAATGCTAACAGAAGTTCAGCTCCTCAGCAAACTGGGTTTAGTAGCAAATGTCACTGAAAACTAGCAAAAAATGTTCTCTAACTCTAGCAAATCTGAACCCTACCTGTTCTTTATTTCTGTTTTCGAATTCATCAGAATTGCCCCAATCTATCATGACCTATGAGTATTAGTTTTTTGAGAAAAGATATTACTTTCAGTTATAACATATCCATTCAAAAATAATTGTTATTTCCATATTGGTTCAGAATGGCTATAAGGTCCTTCTATGCTCTATCTTTGCTACATCTAATATGCAACACTGTTAGTACATTAATTTAAAAAAAATAACTCCTAGTATTCATAGAGAAGAGTATTCCAAAGAACAGAACAGTGCACTGTCAAGAGAATTGGGATGGAGGGCCTACATAGACCTGAGTATTCTTCCTGGATCTTGCTCTTGCTGGTTGTGTGACCATGGACAAGTCAGATTAGCATCAGAATCCTAATCAACAAAATGGTGATACTGGTCAAAATAGCTAAAATTAACAACTCAGGAAACAACGGATGTTGGTGAGGATGTGGAGAAAGAGGATCTCTTTTGCACTGTTGGTGGGAATGCAAACTGGTGCAGACACTCTGGAAACAGTGTGGAGATTCCTCAAAAAATTAAAAATAGAACTACCCTATGACCCAGCAATAGTACTACTAGGAATTTATTCAAAGGATACAGGAGTGCTGATTCATAGGACACATGTACCCCAATGATTATAGCAGCTCTATCAACAACAGCCAAATTATGGAAAGAGCCCCAATGTCCATCAACTGATGAATGGATAAAGAAGTTGTGATTTACATGTACAATGGAATACTACTTGGCAATGAGAAAGAATGAAATCCTGCCATTTGTAATAATGTGGATGGAACTGCAGGGTATTATGCTAAGTGAAATAAGTCAGAGAAAGACAGATATCATATGTTTTCACTCATATGTGGAATCTGAGAAACTTGACAGAAAACCATGGGAGAAGGGAAGGGAAAAAATAGTTTTAAACAGAGAGGGAGGCAAACTGAAGGTTTAAGGGGGGGTAACAGGGGGAGGGGAAAATGGGTGATGGGCATTGAGGAGGGCACTTGTTGTGATGAGCATTGGGTGTTGTATACAAGTGATGAATCATGGGAATCTACTCCTGAAGCCAAGAGCACACTGTATACACTGTATGTTAGCTAACTTGACAATAAATTATATTTAGAAAAAAAAATAAAATAAAATAAAATAAAATAGTGATAGCAGCTTTGCCAAACTATCTTCTGGGACTGCCAGTAGGGGCAAACGAGGTAATATACAAAAGTGCTTTGTTAACCTAATATATAAAAGACAATTACTGCAGATTTGAAGACTTGAAGGGGACAGTTTCTTTATATTCTGTCCTCAAAAAAAAAAAAACAAAACAGTCTACCATAAACTCTCCTACCACCGGAGTCCATGGAATTTATATAGACTTTCAGGGGAGGAGAATCAGGTCAGACGTGTTGTAATCAAAACCTGCTAATTTAAGTATTCATGTTTGGCATTAAAGTGTTCAATTACTTATCTCTAGTGTTTGACCACTGATGAGTCTCCACCTGAAGAGAGAGAATGGTAGAAGGAGATGATAAGAGGGTGATATTGACTTTGAAACAGAAGGTGCTGTGTTGTTCTTTTCCATTTGTTGACGGCAGTTACAAGGTGTTTTGATTCTGCCATGACTTGGCTGCTCTGTTGATAGCATCAAGGGTTCCCATTGCTGTTTATGAACAAACATTACCTCTCTGAGTCTCCTAAGTTGTATTCTCAGCCTCGTTTCTTCAAATTCTTCCTCAAACCCTTTTTAAAAAAGTATTCCCCCTCCCTTTATTTTTATTTTGGAAAGAGAGAGAGAGTGAGGGAGTGTGAGAGGCAGAAGGGCAGAGGGAGAGGGAGAGAGAGAATCTCAAACAGGCTCCACCCCCCAGTGCAGAGTCCTGACACAGAGCTCGAACTCAGGAACCATGAGTTCATGACCAGAGCCAAAATCAAGAGTCAGATGCTTAACTGACTGAGCCACCTAAGTGTCCCTCAAACCCTTTTTTCCTTCGAGTGGCCTTTGGCTAATAACTTCCTTTAACTTTAGATTTTATCTATATAGATTACAGGATGTTCATTTAGGATTTTTGGCCACGATCATGTCGATTACAAAGTGTTCAGTAATTGCCATAGAGCTGATCTGATCTAGTCATCAAAATGCCTAAAGCCAGCAATTTTATTGGAATTTGAAACGATTAGCATAGTTCAACAAATGGCAGTTGGTTTGACTGCCTGCTGTTCTATGAATGGTATATTCAACCAGCTGAACAAACCTCATCCCAAAGGATGATCCCCAATGAATGTTTGTGGTAGAAAATGAAGAGAGAAAAGTTCTACATCGTTGTGAACCCTGTGTGTTCACCAGGCTGATGCCATCGTACCAGCTGGTTAGGCTCATCTAATTTACGATCTGTGCACAGGCACTGTCACCACGTGTGGATATGCACATGGACGAGGGTTCCTCAGGAACTATTTGGTACTATGCTTTTCATTTTTCTTCTGCGTATTACAGTTAGGCCCTACAGTAGCAATCATGGCGATAAAACTGTCCAATAAGCAGCTCTCAACGGACCCAAATAATTTCTAAGGTATCAAAAATGGGCAAGTATATGATTTTGTAACAATCAAGCTACTGGACTTTAATCCAATTTGTTGAATTACTGTCTAACCAGGATCTGGAAAACAGTACTGAAGAAAGCTTCTTAGCCAATGGATCCATTTTTTGCTTTTTCTGGAAAATAATAAGACTTTCTCTTGACTATTTTGTCTAACCTACTACATTCATAGCCAATGACACACTGAGTAGGTTTTCATTAGAACATACTGTTTATGCTGTATCACTGTGCTATAGCCTTCTGTGTAATTGTTCTCTTGGCTGGTTTCAGTTAAAGACTATTTGTTGTTTTCACTCTCTTTATTAATTGGTAAAACATAATACAGCAGATTGTCATAGCTCAAAATGTAAGGCTATTTCCCACACAGCAGATGTGTCAGAGTCGGCGTGAAGCTACAAGCACATGGCTTCTTCCTTATCAAAGTCTCTACATACCCTCAACTAATAAATTCATTACTGGTTTTTCTGCAGCACTGTCCTCTTATTATCTGAAAGCAAGTCCACTCTGCTACTCCCACCTTTACTGTCTATCTTCTATCAACTCTGCCATAAATCAGAGCTCTCCAGCACCGAGTCTCTTTCTCTGGCTATTACTTTGGCTGCTGTTGAAATCTTCCTTTTATCTCTAGATCCTCTGCTGTGCCATCAGACCATATGCAACACTTGGCGTTGACATTTCAATCCTATTTCTACTAAAACCATCTTCAACAATGTGTATAAATGCTTGATGCAGCAACTTTACCCGACTCAAAACAAATCTCTGCTGTTACAATCAAATGAACTTCCTCTTTCTGGGCCTGAAAATTGAGGAAGAACCTCAGATGCTTCATTCTTGAAAGTAGTAATTAAGCCATTCACTTTCTCTTTGTGAAATTTTAAAAAATCCCCTTCTTCTTTTCCTTTCCATCCTACCTTTCAGACAGTTAAAAATACTATTATTTATAAGGATGTTACATGGTGATGGAAAGAATCTAACACAAACAGGCTGTGTTATGGGACACAATTGTTCAGCTTGAGGACTGTTACCGGGTCTCATGATGAGGTACAGCTCAGAACTTCCTTAGGTAAAGACAACAGAGGTTAAAACCATGTGACTTCAAGCATAGTTAAAGGAAGTGTGTGTGTGTGTGTGTGTGTGTGTGTGTGTGTGTGTGTGACCAAGAACACAGAAGACTGAAGGGCGCCTGGGTGGCTCAGTTGGTTAAGCATCCAATTTTGGCTCAGGTCATGATCTCATAGTTCATGGGTTCAAGCCCCACATTGGACTCTGTGCTGACAGCTCAGAACCTGGAGCCTGCTTTGGATTCTGTGTCTCTCTCTCTCTCTCTCTCTCTCTCTCTCTTTCTCTCTCTGCTCCTCCCCCACTCATGCTCTATCTCTCTCTGTCTCTCAAAAATAAATAAACATTAAAAAAAGAAAAAGAACACAGAAGACTGAGCCATGAATGTTAGCTGTCAACAATCCACAGTCTGCTGCATGAAGGTAAGGATTAAGGCCCAATCACTAGAAGGCAAGACCAAGACCAATGCTATTAAATTAAAGAGTCGGAGTTCAGCTGTTCTTTGCAATGCTTTTTCAAGAAGTGAATTCTCAATAACTAAACATTCTCAAACAGAAGCAGTTTATCCATCTATTTGTGGTTGCTGAAGCAAAGAGATTAGAATAAAAGAACTTTTACATTTCCTTCCAACCCCAATATTCTAGTATTCAGTGCTTCATTTGTTTTCTTTGAAACCACCTCATTCTCTGCGTATCTTCTGTTTAAAAACAAGGGGGGTGGGGAGAGGAGCAGGATAAATCCAAGGCTTTCTTAGTAAGCCTTTTGGGTGCACTAGATGAATGTGGCAGAGACGGTTATTTGTTCAGCAAAATCTATTTCCTCTTCCTCCTGAGCCATGGCTAGACTGTATTTCCCAGTCTGTTTTGTAATTCAGTGTGGACACACAACCAAGTTTTAACCAATGAAAAGTGAGGATCCATGTGCGTCATGTCCAGGCTGGCATGTGCCTCTCCCCACCAGCTGACCGGAGAGCCCCCCTCAGGCCGAGGGCTCCAAATGATGGATGGAAGAAGCTTTCCGCCCAATCCTCCCCTCCGCCACTCTATCACTTCCTCCTCGCTGAGGGACACCTGCCTCAGACTGTTAAATGAGCAACAGTAAGCTCCCACTTGTGTTTAAATCATTATATATTTTGGGGTCTATTTATTAAGGCAGACTGGCACTGTATTAATGTACTCAGCTATTCACATAATGGCTCTGAAGCATTCTGATTTCTTGAACTAAAATCTCAATTATTGGAACTAAAATCTCAGTTTCTTTGTATATAGTCCCAGAAGCTAATGAATATTTTAAGTACAATTACCCAGAAGGCTTTTCTTTTGACAAAAGTATACAGTTTGTACTCAAAGCATGGTTTGCTTTTTTCCCTTAAAATAGCATATTTTTCAAAATGTATTTGATGCTATTTAAAAAATATATTTGGTAAGCTGGATGCATGTACCCATACTTCTCAGTATACACTGTGTACCTTTTCTTCATTTCTACTATGTCTTCGATATTTGCATGTTATTTTTACAAGGAGTGTGTTCTGCATTATAAAGGAGCTTAGTACATCGTATCAAGTCAACATGGACTTTTTTCCATTTCTCTGCGAAACACAGGAACTCTTTCTAGATGTTTTTCACAAAACCTAAATGATAAAATTATTTGATGGCTAAAGACTGAGCCGTATGAATAAGAGGATACATACAAAATACACTAACAAACTACAAGGTGATTTCTGATGAAATGAACCCAGAACTAAGCATCCAAACAAGTGCTATTCTCTACAAAGTAGTCACTTAGGGAGGTTTATGATGAAAACATTTCTTGCAGTCTTCTTCTGAGAAAACGCAGCACTTTACACCTTCATATGATACACACGTACATACATACACACACACACACACACACACACACACACACACACATATATGCACGCACACAAACATACGCACACACAGTTCCCAAGTGCTACTACCAGCTTGACCAGCAAGCCACCACATTTATCAAAATATTCTATATTTTCATTAATATATTTCATAAAAATAAGTTTGATATGAATTCACTAACAAGCAAGGAATAAAGACAAACACATACATTTAATTAAAACAAATGGGTTATTTTCCTTCTCAAGGTCCTTTCTCCCTTAGGGATTCAATGCTATACTTCATAACTTCATATCTTCAGAATTCTCTCATTGTATTCTTCCCTGAATACTGAGTTAACTTTTAATTAGAGAACTTCTGCAATCGCTGGAAACACAGATGCACAAATCAATTTATCATACACGTTCGGTTAAAGGAAAATAAAAATACAAAAACATCTGTATGTCTCACCTCCCATCAAACCTGTGCTTCAGGAAATCAAAGAGGGCTTTCTGCATCATGTCTGTTACCTTTGCAGAGGTGAGAAAAAAAGAATGAGGCAAACACACGCAGAGAGACAGAGAGAGAGAGAAGTCAAAAGTGAGAGAGGTGGAAGGGAAGGGCACTTTGTCTGAGCAAAGACCTCACACAGCCTGTTGTCTCTGAGGGGTAGGGCAGGTTGTCCTGGAAGGTGTTTTTCATGCTTAACCACTTACACTTACTCAAGTTTCCCCCTTGGTTGTCCTCTAGGGTGTTGAACAAGCCAGCAGTGTTCACTAGACCTAAGGCAGACTCCCTTCCCTTATTAGGTGATAGAACTGCAGCCAAGAGACCACAATAGGCTGGCTTTGCTCGCAAGTGCTGCCTGTCCTTGGCTCGCCCGAATGGGTGCTTGCCTCCAGTGAGGACCAGCTAGAACTCCTGCAGCCAGCCCTGGGCTTGGCCACCTGCTAGTCTGTGCATGCTGGTAGAAATTCTCCATTCCTACAGATCACTCGCCTGCTTTTCCTCGGACATTCCCCACTGAGAAGCGAAGGGAAGGGGGAGAGGAAGGAAGGAGACACATTTTAATGTCCCACCCCACCTAGTTTTATCTATGCTAGCACGAAATCAAAATGGAAACACCCGAAACATAGTACTTCTAAAGCCTTCACTCTTTTCCTTCTTACATGGTATTGTTTAATCTCTGAACAAGTTCATTAATACTTTCGTGGACAATTTTTCCCTTCTATGTGTCTTTGAAATAAATGAGAGAAATATTTGGTGGGGTATGGCATCATGTTGAGCACCCAGCAAGGTGAGGTTTGTTGGTGCTTTGAAGGTTTAAGTTTGCTGGAAGATTGCCTACATTGTTCTCTTGTGCTGTTCATACTCATTTATTTATTTATGCATTTATGTATTTATGTATTTATTTATTTATTTAGTTTTACGTAAGCTCTACAGCATGGGGCTTGAACTCACCACCCTGAGATCAAGAGTTGCATGCTCTACCACTGAGCCAGCCAGGTGCTCCCATACTTGATTATTTCCAACAGTAACGGGAATGGTTGAGACTACATAGTCCTTCACTTTGAATTTAATGCAGAGGAAACCTTTGACCACAACTTTCCATCATAAAGGTTTTAAGGGATGTATTTCTAAACAAAGTGATACATATAAGATGAGAAGTGTGCCAGAGAGGGAAGAAAGAGTGAAGGGCCACATGAGCCCCATGCTGTGCCACCCGCCTTCACATGTGGAGAATTGGCCCCATCGGTACCTCTCTGTAAGCAGACCCTAGAGGAGCAAGCTCCCAAGGCTGTCTCCTAGGTTCTTGATCAAGGACTGAAGCATAACAGACTGGTATTTGTACCTCATAACCCTTCAGTGACGGCCCCACTAACACCACCGGACGCATGGATGGCACAACATCATAAGGAGGGATGTGCTCCGTCTGAAAAAGATGATTGGACAGCATGACAAGGTGAGGATAAGCATGCCTTCTCAAAAGCCATAGCAATCGTAATTCTCAGGTCGAGCACAAAATGATTACCACAGGTCCCCACCAAGGAGGCTCATCCCTTATTTTATAGCCATTTGGGTCACTGAAATGGAACATTGCAGGCACGTGCGGATAGAAACCTTAAAGGAAGATTTAAAAAGGAAACACAACTTACCACTTTTTGCTTCTGTTTTGCTAAAAGACAACAATGAGAGCCATATCAAAATACGTAATCTCTGTAAATGATAGTACATGATTTTAAAAGATGGAAGAATGTACCAATTTCTCCTTATAATTCTCATCATGTCACTATTACCCACTCTGTGGAGAACTACTCTATTATTTCATTCTGGACGAGACGATTTTGAAGACAAATGAAAAAACAGACAACTTCTCCCCGTACGAATGACCTTATATCCTGATTTCATGTTGGGTGTGGAGGGTGGACTGCATGAAAACACTAGAAATTCTGGGCCAGCCATGGGCCATAGGTTGTTTCCTGCTACACACAGCATACAGTGTGGCTGAGAACAACTTGGACAAATACAATTTGATAAAAAGGAATTAAGAACGACGATTTGGGTAAAAATGATCATCACCTTAATCAGGAGTTATTTTTGGATTTGTAATTTTGATGAACCAGGAGAAAATTCTGCAGTCCTTTGTGTGTTCGTTAAATTTTTGCCTACTTTCCAGGATAGTGACATATTTTACCTACTATGCTGTTCTTAATTTCAAATAAATTTATAACCATTTATTCCTGTTCTTTCTTGTTTGTAATAGTGTAATAGGTTTGTAATGACCTAAATGTCCAACAAATGGGGATGAGGCAAAATACATTTGATACCTGATTAAACTGATTTTGTTTAAACTGGTTTTGTTTGGCCATCAAAGTGGGTCCGGTCCATCTGGGGACAACCCAGAGACCTAGTTCAGTTCAGAGCACAGGATATGAGGAAAGATCCACCCAAACAAGGACCCAGCACTCAGCACTACTCCAGAACCAATCCCGTTTCCTGCAGTTACGGTAGGCCAGGCTAGACCTTACACTTGCCCTTCTGAGTTGGTAATACTGGACGCCCTAATGCAGCATCAATTCTGGGCCAGAAGAAATTAGACTATAGGAGTCAGGGAATGTGGTAGAAGGAAAATTCCTGCTTGAATGTCTCCATAATTATCAAATATATAACAACTCTTGATTGGACCACCACTGTCCCTTCATTTCCATTAATTCCAGGGCTTGGTTATCTGCTTTCCAAACAGAAATGAGGTCATCTGGGCCCATTTGCTGCTTCAACCTTTCCAGTCTCCACAGCCCAGGCTGTACCATCTTAAAGTTCCCCATGGAGACTGAAATAGAGCATTTTCTTGAGAGTCTACAACTTTTTTTTTTTCTTTTTAATTGGCTTTCACCATCTTAAAGTCTGTTGGGTTCTTGGGTGGAATAATGAACTTGCTTCAGATTGGTCTGCACAATGGACAGTTACTGGCTCTGGGGGGTAAACAAGATTTTTCAGAATCAGATTGTAATGATTTGAATTTTTAGTTTCACAAGTACCCTTTAAATCAAATCAAATTACTATAGAAAGCAAATGAGCAATGAAGAGTTAAGTAGAAGAATTTTTAAATCAAAGCCTTAAATTATTTCCAAATTAGTAAAACTACTTGTGTGTATGTTCAAATCCTAAGGGGGAAAAAAAAAACATTCCATTAAAAAAACCCCTAAAACCCTTACCTGCTGATGTGGGTGTTGCTCGAAATGTCCCTGATACCATTTCTCCAAGACTTGAAGAAGAATTTCCACTGGATTTCCTAGGATAGAGAAAAGGAACTTAGGACTCATTCCCCAGATTCCTTGAAAATAGAACTTGAGAGTACAAAGCTTTCTTTGGCCTAAATCCTACTAAATAATTCAAAACACACCAAATCCTGCCTTGGAGAAGAACTTCAAGAATCTGTCCACATGTTTTCTTTGACCTATTTCTTAGAGAAGGTGGGGAACAAACTGGACCTAGAAATACTATGCAAAAATATCTCTCCTAGTTATTCAATACAGAAATTAGGCAGAAAAAATCACTGACAGAAACACTCTTGTGAACTGATGCTTAATACCAGTCACCAATGCACCAGTCGGATGTCAAACACAGCTCAAAACAGCTGTAAGACCTAGAAAAAAACATTTCCTTTTAAAAGTGATTTTATTGGGTGGTGCCTGGATGGCTCAGTTGGTTAAGCATCTGACTCTTGATTTCGACTCAGGTAATGATCTTACTGTTCTGGGTTCGAGCCCCTCATTGGGCTCCACACCGATAGTGCGAAGCCTGACTGAGATTCTGTCTCTCCCTCTCTCTCTGCCCTTCCCCTACTCACGTGTGTGAGCTCTCTCAAAATAAACTTTAAAAATAAATTTTTAAAGTGATTTTATGGGAGTCAGAATTAAAAAAAAAAAAAAGGTAAGGATTTGGTCACAAAAAACATTAGTTGTGACCTATTGGGCAATTGTTCCATCAGTCTCCTCTTGCTGCTTTGGAAGCTTCCCAGAAGCCCACAGAGTCCCTTGGGAGCCTACCTTCCTAGTGTTCTTCCCTTTTATGCTTGAGAGTATGGTCCTTAGGTCAGAACTATCTAATTTCTCATCCTGGCTTTTCCCCTTACTAGTTGTGGTAGCTTGGCACATCGTATTTCATGTCTTTGAGCCTTAGTTGCCCTATCTACAGAAAAAGTTACACCTCACAGGGTTGTATAAGATCATGTCTGTGAGCTCTTGGTTTTACTCCTGGCCTGCCACAAAAAAAAAAAAAAAAGCTTTTATTCAAAAGTACATAATAACATAATAAAATAATAATAAAATAACAATTTTGGAAATGATAAAAATTCATTTATTATTTCATTCAACAAATATTTATTGAGCATCCACTGTTCTAGAAACTAGGAATACAACAGTAGGGGGGAAAGACAAAATCCCTTCCTCACAGAGACAGATTTTAGTGGGAGATATCACTATCAAACAGATGAACAGGTAAATACATCGTATTTCTGACAGTAATAACTGCAATACGGAAAACGAAGTCAAGGAGAGAGATAGGAAGTAAGGGAAGGGAAGTGGGTACAATTTTAAAGATGGTGGCAGAAAAGGGGTCACTGAAAAGATTATATTTAACAAAGATCTGAAGCAGATGAAGGAGTGAGCTGGTGGAAATATGAAGCAAAGTGTTCCAATAAGAAAAAAAAACTAGCAGGTGCAAAGGTCCTAAAGCAGGAACGTGTGTTCCTCATGCATTTAAGGAGCAGCAATCGAGACAAAACAGTCAAAAGAAGGGATAAGAAGAATTAATAATTAATAATATTATAGGCATGTTATATACTAAAGAAGATTGGCAATTAAAAGTGGGGCTAACTGTACTTTTGTGATGTTTTATCATAATTAAGAAGTTCCCTTTAAGACAAAGGCAAAGGGCCCCTTAAGAACACAGGAGTTTTTGAAGCAGAAAAGGATCCAACAGAAAAAGGAAGTGAGAGTCAAGAGAAAGAACTGCTTCTATTTTAGGTCTTTCAAAAAATGATAACACTTATTAAATTCATGCTTCATTGTAGGTTCTCAATATATGCAGGCTCAGGATGATTCTGATTTCTCTTTTCTCAGGCTTTGTTTGTATCCTTGGGACCTACAAACACCTGCACTCTGAGATTTTTGTAGCTATTTCTTTAGTGTACTACAGGTTGATTCATCTGAAGTTAGACAGAATCTTCACTCCATTATCAAGAGATGGTAGATGCCGTGGGGTGGAGGCAACCTCTAGCCCTGGGATGGTACCATATGTACCACTGCATTACATGCCCGCTTGAGAGAGGGTCTCTGAAAGTTAACCAGGAAGAGCCCTGATGCCAGGTCAGGTCAGGTTCCCACTTACTGTACTGAGAAATAATGCCCTGTGACCATCACGGAGGAGACCTCTTAATCTCCAAGCAGGGTTTGCTGAGGCCACAGAAAAGTCTCCGCTGTGGAATTCATGGTGATGCCAATGAGGTGAGACTTTACATGCAGGGGGGACAATGAACTCCCTGAAACCCCTCTGTGTCAATGTCAGAAACACCTCATACACAGAAAAGTACCTTTTACTCTCAAAGCATACATATTTAACCTGATGAGCAAACTTGAAAACATCATCGTATTTTTCTACTCACCTCCCAAAATAAGTTTCTAAGAAGGAAGGAGCCTTACCCTCCGTGAAAACGTCCCCTTTTTTGTTCTTGCTGAATCCGTATATTCTCCAGTCTAAGTGGACTTGGGATGAAGCCAATCTCACAGCCCTCTTTCACCAGTCTTCCTATCCACCAATCATTGTTGTATTTCTGGAATGCAGAAATAAAACTGCTATCAATAGTAATTCACTTATCTTCACATTCCATTAATTAATTTCTGGGGGTGAGAAGAACCAAAAATACTCTTTACATTATACTATACTATATTATATATACACACTACATTATATTATACTATGTTATACATATCAGAACATGTATCGACTAAAGCCAAAGTCTACAACCTTTGTATCTAAAGGCCCAGATAGCAAATATTTTAGGCTTTGGAGGCCACATGGTTTCTGGCCCAACTACCTAAATCTGCTATTGTCACATGTTAGTGGCTATAGACAATACGTAAACAAATAAGCATTTGCTATGGTTCAGTTAACCTTTTCTTTCCAAAAAAGACAGCAGGCTCTAATCAGCCTGCAGGCCACAGTTTTCCAATCCCTGGACTAAAGTTGGATCCTAATCTTTGGATTCCTTTGGTCCTTGTCAAGAAGCCCTAGCCAAGTCTTAAGGAATAGATAGTATAGGGATAATTATGCATCAATGTAATTGGAACCCTGGAGAACAAGACAGACAAGTCTGAGATGAAATACACTCAACTGTCTGTTATTTGTCGAAAAATTTCAGGTAAAGATTCCACAATATTGTCTGTAATCTACTCTCATTGGAGAACTGTAATCTTCCAAACACAGGTTTACAAACTAAGGTCCATCTCACTACCTGCTGAAAAAGGTTACTCTTACAAAAGAAATATATTGTATATATGTGGAATTTTTGAAACAATATCCAGATGGCCTGAAGTTCAATAGAAAAACCAGGATTTCCATTTCTATAAAGTTCCATGACACATAAATTCAGAAAACAAACCCACACAACTGCTTCAGCCAATATGGGGTAAGACTCTGTGAACGTGATCCTATTCGGTGGGTCAGCAAAATTGTATTTGGAAATACAGATTTGCTGGAGCCTAAATCAGAAGGTATATTTAATCCAAGCCACCTGCCTCAAAGGAAGGTTTCAGGTAGATGATTTTTAGAATGCAGGTATCAGTCCTATTGTTTACATCCTCCAGAGATGATTCCAAAAACTCTTGTCTTCATCAGCGTGGGGCAAGGTAATTCTCTCTCTTTTTGATCCAAAAAGTATCTGCTTTTTTTCAAAATGAAAAACTATATGTAGTACACTTTGTTTAGCTCAGAGAAAAGGGAAATTTATGTGTATATGACATTGATACACTGTGAAGGAGGAATGGATGGTTTCATTAACTCACTGCAGCATGAAATTCTGCATAGCTTTGAGTAATTCTCAGCAACAGCCTCACACTCAAAAGCAAAATGATATGCCTTAGGGATTTGGCCTTTATTATGCACACAGCTCCTACATGAGGCATGCATGGCATGTAGTATGAGACTGCACTGAAGAAATGTGAGTTGACCTAATATAAAATCTTGAACAATCTAAGTCGTGGTTTTTCTATCTTCCCATCTTTTATTTCAGGATAACAGGGCTGAAATAACAGGCCTGTTTATTTTGGAATTAACAAAAGGCAAGAGAGCCCTTTTAGAATCTTTGGTGCACAGGTCTGGAATTCAAATCTTATTGTGGTGGGGACAAAGCAGACTATGAGTCAGAGTATCCTAGGGTTTAAGTTATTTCCTGAACTTTAACTGAGCCTGCTAGAACGCTAATTTATTAAATGATACCCAAGTGACCTTAAAGGGCTTCCTGAAATGGTTAATGGCAACTTCCCAACCTGTTTTAGCCTAGTTCTAGGAAACAGTGAAAGCTCGGTGATAATCTGGCTCAACGTAAATGAAAAATTCTTTGAGCTACCGGGCGGGAAGTTGCTAAGTACATTCAGGAGCTTAACACACTCGTCATTTGGTGTGTGTGATAAGCAGAACTGTAGCTTTTCTTTAAGGCTAAGCTTCTCATTACTGAAAAAAGTGTTTAAAACAGTGCATGAGAGATGGCTTTCTAGATGACAGATGAGAGAGGAGGCTACAACCTGATTACACAAATGTGTGCAAATGTGGATGTTCCAGGAGCTTGTGCCAGCGTTCTGGGGAGGTCACCTTAGTGTTGCTCCAGTCCTTCTCATTTTCATCTCCCTAACATGATTAGCACTTTCTCTTTCTAAGATGTTTTCTTGTCTGTTATCACAAGCTCTGAAAACAAGTGGCTCTAATCCACATAGGATTACCAGCTCAATACCATCCATCCACCTGCCTGTGTGAAGAGAAAGTCACTGATCAAGAGACATGTAGATCAAAAAGCAACCAACGAGACAAATGGAGAATATTGATGGCATGGAGGAAAGCAATAAAGTACAGCAAGATTGGAATGCAGGTGTGAGTGGGTATGGATAAATATGTGAGAACCTCTTACCTTTTAAAATTCTGCTTCTCCTTTGAAGCAAGGGGTGTTAGTGACTAATGAGCATGGTTTGGTCATTTTTGGTGGAAACGGTGAGACAATCAACTTAACCATTCAGAGGCTGGGGCACATGTTTCAGGCTGAGAGTCCCCGTCTACTAGGCAAATATGGATATCCTCACCACATACACCTTGAGAATGCAGAAGCCATCAAGTCAATGCTACCCCAGCTTCCTGTTACCAAGGCTCTGAACTGTCTGTGCCTTCACCCATCCTTTCCCTGCGTGTTGCAATAAGTAAGTGGATACCCTGCTGTCAAAAATCTCTCTCCCCTATTCAGGGTCTGGATCCCACCCTTCTTGGCTCCCCAAAAACTTTACTCCATTGCCTATCTTTCCTTTCCCATCAACCTTTCCCTCTCTCTGTTTGTTAATATCAGCCTGTGCAGGTGCTCCAAGCGCTTCTCTCTCAAAGAAAACCTCTTTTGACTTCACATCCTCCTCAGTCCACTACCTGGTCTTTGTCAGCTTCCTTGAAAGCATGGTCTATGTTTACTAAACATACTTCCTAACCCCCTTCCCACTTCATCCCCTTTCATTTGGCTTCCAGACCATGGTCCCAGTGACTTCCATGCCACTGACCACCATGTTGCCGATCCAACGTTCACTCCTCACTCCTCATCTTAGGCAACGTGTGACACCATTCACTACGGCTGACTTCTTCCTCCTTTTGTACACACTCCTCTCTTGATGTCTCCATATGGCTCTGTCCTGGTTTTTGTCCTATATCTCAGGCTTCTCCTCTTCAGTTTCCTTATTTGTTGAGTCATTTCACATAGCCCACCTCTGCAGAATGGAATTCCTTCGGGTTTGATGCCCGGCTGCCTTCTCTTCTCCCTCTAATCTCCCTTAAGTGACTTTGATCATTGACCCACACAAACTAATGATCTAAATTTACATCTTTGGCCCAACTCTTTTCCTTGGAGCTCCAGATTCTTATATCTAACTTCTACTTGATATCTCCATTGAGATGTCCACTCCTCATCTGTCCTCTTTCCACCCTCATCATCTCCATCCCTATTGATCAATTCATAAACCTTGATTTCCTTGATCATGCTGGATTTCTCCCTCAATCTTAGTTTCTACACCTGACCCATCACCAGCACTCTTCATTGAATGTCTGCAATAGATCTCAAATCGGTCTACTTCTTTCCATCTCACTGCTGTAATGCTGGCTCAATTCCATTATCTCTCACTGAGAATGGTTCTAATGGGCTCCCTGATTCCATACTTATCCCACTTCAATCCGTGGTCTCTATAACAATCAGAGTAGCTTTAAAAAAATAATAAATTCATCCCATTCTTCTGCTTTTAAAGTTTTCAATGGTGGGGCGCCTGGGTGGCTCAGTCGGTTAAGCGTCCAACTTCGGTTCAGGTCATGATCTCACCGTTTGTGAGTTTGGGTCCCACATCGGGCCCTGTGCTGACAGCTCAGAGCCTGAAGCCTGCTTTGGATTCTATGTCTCCCTCTCACCCGGCCGCTCCCCTGCCCGCACTGTGTCTCCCTTTCTCTCTGTCTCTCAAACATAAGTAAACATTAAAAAAAAAAAGTCTTCAATGGCTTCTCATTCCACTTAGAATAAAATCTGGTCTCATGATCACTTTAAGGTTCTCCTTGACCTGTGCCCCACTTAGTTCTATAACTGTCTCCTACTACTAGGTCCCTTGTTTATTGCATTCCAGCCATATGGCCTTCTTCTAGTTAACTGATTGTGCCAGGCTATTTTCCTACTACAGGGCCTTTGCACAAAGTGTTTCCTTTCCCTAGAAGGCCTCCTTTTAATCGTTTTAATGCTGGCTCCTCTTCATCCCTCAGGTGTCTGCTTAACAGTCATGTTCTTTAAAAGGCCTTCTCTGGTCACCTCTGTATTTAAAAGTATATATAACCTCCTCATCCCTATATTTTAATTTTTTTTAGCATCTGCTTCATTTTTTCCCCAAAGACACAATTTGGAAGTATTTGTTCATTATCTGTCTCCCCACTAGAATTTAAGTCCATGAGGGAAGGAAATCTGTCTGCTTTTTTTATAGCTGTCAGACAACATCTGCCAGGGCCTGGCACATACTAAATGTTCAAGAACTATATCTTGAACGAGTAACTTAACAAAGGAACAAATGTAGAGCCTCAGCCAGCTCACATGGGCACAGCAAAGAGAGACATCTGTAGACATCCAGATGTTTGACCTACTTGCTATCAAGTGGTTAAAATGTTAAAACTATGTACGTCTTGGTGTCAATAATGCCATCTTAGAATGCAGAGTTTCTTTCTTTTTTTTTTTTTTTATGAAATTTATTGTCACATTGGTTTCCATACAACACCCAGTGCTCATCCCAAAAGATTCTCTCTTCAATACCCATCACCCAGCCTCCCCGCCTTCCCACCCCCCATCAACCCTCAGTTTGTTCTCAGTTTTTAAGAGTCTCTTATGCTTTGGCTCTCTCCCACTCTAACCTCTTTTTTTTTTTTTTCTTCCCCTCCCCCATTGGTTTCTGTTAAGTTTCTCAGGATTCACATAAGAGTGAAAACATATGGTATGTGTCTTTCTCTGTATGGCTTATTTTACTTAGCATAACACTCTCCAGTTCCATCCACGTTGCTACAAAGGGCCATATTTCGTTCTTTCTCATTGCCATGTAGTACTCCATTGTGTATATAAACCACAATTTCTTTATCCATTCATCGGTTGATGGACATTTAGGCTCTTTCCACAATTTGGCTATCGTTGAGAGTGCTGCTATAAACGTTGGGGTACAAGTGCCCCTAGAACGCAGAGTTTCAAAGACAATGATTTTCAAAATTGTTACATATTTACCATGCACATCACGTTTTAGACTGTGGGATAAGTGCAGGTATCTCAGCAACCTGGAATGATAGGTTTATGTTGACCACACTCCTGTTTCACTTTACTGTTCCCCCTGTACACTCTTTCCTAAGACCCAGTTTCTAACACCTCCCTCTAAGCAGTGTCACTGGAGACCAGCAAGCCTACATGCCTTCCGATGTTAAGCCCCTGAGTCCGACTGGGAAGTCCTGTGCAGAACAAGAAAGGCAAGACTGTGCTCCTGACTTGACCTAGTTCTTGTGACCATCTCCCAGATGCCATCCTCACCGCCCCCCACCGCCGCCCATCCCAGCCCCTCATTCAATCAGTGATGGTTTTTCCATCCCATATATTTCACTAGGTTCATTATCTCAGCATGGGAAACATGCTGAAATCTTCCCTGTTTAACTAAAAAACAGGGGAGCCTGTGTGGCTCAGTGGGTTAAGCTTCCGACTTTGCCTCAGGTCATGATCTTATGGTTCATGAGTTTGAGCCCTGCGCTGGGCTCTGTGCTGACAACTCAGAGCCTGGAGCCTGCTTCAGATTCTGTGTCTCCCTCTCTCTCTGCCCCTTCCCCATTCACACATACTCTCTCTTTCTCTCAAAAATGAATAAACAATAAAAAAATTTGGGGGGAGGCACAAAAACAGATACTCAGATCAATGGGACAGAATAGAGAACCCAGAAATGGACCCACAAACATATGGCCAACTAATCTTTGACAAAGCAGGAAAGAATATCCAATGGGATAAAGACAATCGCTTCAGCAAATGGTGCTGAGAAAACTGGACAGCGACATTTAGAAAAATAAACCTGGACCACTTTCTTACACCATACACAAAAATCAACACAAAATGGATGAAAGACCTCAATGTAAGACAGGAAGCCATCAAAATCCTTGAGGAGAAAGCAGGCAAAAACCTCTTTGACCTCGGCCACAGCAACTTCGTACTTAACACGTCTCCAGAGGCAAGGGAAACAAAAGCAAAAATGAACTATTGGGACCTCAAACCATCAAAATAAAAAGCTTCTACACAGCAAAGGAAACAATCAGTAAAACTAAAAGGCAACTGACAGAAGGGGAGAAGATATTTGCAAATGACATATCAGATAAAGGGTTAGTATCTAAAATCTATAAGGAGCTTATCAAACTCAACACCCAAGAAATAAATAATCCAGTGAAGAAATGGGCAAAAGACATGAATAGACACTTCTCCAAAGAAGACATCCAAACAACACATGAAAAAATGCTCAACATCACTCATCATCAGGGAAATACAAATCAAAACCACAATGAGATACAACCTCACACCTGTCAGAATGGCTACATTAATAACTCAGGAAACAACAGATGTTGGCAAGGATGGGAGAGAGAGGATCTCTTTTGCACTGCTGGTGGGAATGTAAACTGGTGCAGCCACTCTGGAAAACAGTATGGAGGTTCCTCAAAAAATTAAAAATAGAACTACCCTACGACCCAGCAATTGCACTACTAGGCATTATCCAAGGGATACAGGTGTGCTGTTTCAAAGAGACCCATGCACCCCCATGTTTATAGCACTGCTATCAACAATAGCCAAAGTATGGAAAGAGCCCAAATGTCCACTGATGGATGAATGGATAAAGAAGATGTGGTACACACACACACACACACACACACACACACACACACAATATGGAATATTACTCAGCAATTAAAAGAATGAGATGTTGTCATTTGCAACTACATGGATGGAACTAGACGATATTATGCTAAGTGAAATTAGTCAGAGGAAAACAAATATAATGTGACTTCATTCATATGAGGACTTTAAGATACAAAACAGATGAACATAAGGGAAGTGAAGTAAAAATCATATAAAAACAGGGAGGGGGACAAAACATAAGAAACTCTTAAATATGGAGAACAAACAGAGGGTTATTGGGGGGGGTGTGGAAGGGGGGATGGGCTACATGGGTAAGGGGCATTAAGGAATCTACTCCTGGAATCATTGTTGCACTATATGCTAACTAACTTGGTTGCAAACTAAACAATAAATAAGTTAATTAGTTTTTTAAAAAAGTAAAAAAAATTTTTTTTTAATAAAAACAAATACAAATTTAAAAACACTCCTTCAATTCTATGTTACTTTTCTCTGGCAAGAATGCATTCTCCTTTTCAACTCAAAGCATTTAGGAAGAGCAAATTGCAGTTCCTCTCCTCTGGCCTTCAGATTATGTGGGGAAAGGCCTATTAAGTGTCTTTTTTTTAAAAAAAATTTAATGTTTACTTATTTTTGAGGTGGAGGGAGAGACAGAGAGAGAAGGAGACACAGAATCCAAAGCAGGTGCCAGTCTCCAAACTGTCAGCACAGAGCCTAACATGGGGCTCGAACCCACGAACCGTGAAATCATTACCTAAGCCACCCAGGCGCCCCAAAGGCCTATTAAGTGTCTTCACAGGGGTTTCAGAGTACCCCAGACACAGTGTACCTAAAAGCCAATTCATAACCACATCCACCCTGCAACAGGCGTCTCCCTTCTCTGCCTTCTTTATTTTGAAAGCTGACACTGCCCATCTACCCTTTCTAGCAAGCTGTAAAGCCTTTCTCCATCCTTCCTTTCTATTTCGCTTTCTCTGATATCCCTTCCTCATGTGAAGTCTCCCAATCCTGTCTGTCTGTCTCATCATTCTCCCTCCAAGCTGCTCCCTCTCTCCAGCCTCTCTGCTGCAACCTTAGTTCAGCCTCTACAATACTCCCTGGACCATCAGAGTTATTATGCTAAGATCCAAGGCTGGTTGTAACTGTCCATTATTTAAAATTCCTCTTCAGCCCACTACCTGGTGATAAAGTCCAGTTTTCTTGTTAGGGCCAAAGAGGTCTTTTCTTATCAGGCCCCTGCCTCTGAGACCTGGCTCATCCCCTGCACCACTCCCTACTTACTGTCCTCCAGCCATGCTGCAATGCTCCTGGCTGTCCCTTCCACCAGATGCCACCCCCATCCCGCCCAGCCTGAATGTCCTCAGGCTTTACCACTTGTGTAGAGCTCTCTGGCCCTGTGATCCTCCTCCCCACCAGCCAGGTGGTCCCTCCTGCTCCTTCTTCAGGCTCCCACAACACCCATTTAGTTTTACTATAATAGAATTTGTCATCCTTGGCAGAAACTAGGAGCCTCTTAGTCTTTTCCACCAGATTCGGAGCTCCCGGGCAGTGGGGACAGTGAGCCTTCATCTCCAATCGCTCAGTGCCCCGCACAATGTCTGAGATGAAGTAGGATTTCAATTTAGGGTGACTAAACGGAAGTTTTTGATGTAATTATTCCACCTTTCAAGTTGCAAGGCCTCAAGTCCTCCTTGTACTGCTCAATCCTTTAAGCTTTCTGTTTCCCCAAAGTCCTCTGCCCTCTTCTTAGCTTTAATACGTTAATGATTATAATGTCTAGTGTCAGTTCCAAGGTCAAGGTCCACAGGATTACAGCACAGATGTTTATAATTAAAATATCCCTTGTAAATGGTGCCTCATGAGTAGGGCGCCATGCCACCAAATTCACGTTTCCCTAAGTTGGATCCATAGATCTGTGGCTCTGCAGTCATACAAGGTGGTTAAAAGGTGACCAGGAGACCACAGGTCTGTCTTAAATCCATCCTATGATGACGGTGATCCAATATTCTCAGTGTGTGATAATGCAAGCGATGATGTCAGTCTTCTAAATCTCAGTGAGAATGAATGGATTTGGAAAGCCCAGCAAATTAAATGAGGTAACACATTGGCAGTTCCTCAGGGTTCCTCTCTAGTTTGGCACAGAGCGGATTCGAGCTCTGGCCTTGTGGCAGTTGCAGAGAATCCTACATTTACCTCTTTAATGTGGAGAAAGTCCTTGGCATCAAAGGAGATGGCCGTGCTTGGAACAGGCACATCCTCATCCAACGCACCACAGTAGCTCACGTTCGTCTTCACAGCAAATGCTACAGGCTTGGACTTCGGGCAGAGCCATGGTGTGAGGATGGGGGAGGAAGACAGAGCAGGATTTTTCATATTGAAAAGTATAATACGATAATTGATAGTACCAGGCCGGAAGGGAAACCACTTTTCAAACAGGTGTCTCCAATGGGTTCCCTGGCAGCATAGAGAAATTTGTAGCAATGACTCTAACGGTGATTCAACCAGATCAGCCCAACCATTTCCCCCCTCTGTGGTACTTTCCAGCATCCTAAAGACAGAATCCTACCCTAAAGTATTGGGGACAGATGGAAAGATGGAAAGAGGCTCTCTGCTTTCTCCTCTGGTCCTAAGCTTATGTTTGTTTTTTAAAATGATAACCGGTGCCCCTTGGGATACAGGAAACGTGTGCTAGGTCTTACATTAAATGGTGGTGGTGGGAGTAAAATAAATAGTTTTGAAATAGCCTCCTATTTCTGAAAACCTGTGGGATCTCACTCAGTAGAATACCTTGTCCTGCCAGGAAAAAAGAAAGGCCATTCAGGGGGTAGACGGCAAGGACAAACATCATCTTCTCTCTAGGTAACAAAAACCGGTTCTGAAACTCTGTTGAGACAAATTCCTCCTCGGCAAAGTGCTTAGGCTGGTGCAGCCTCACAGAGGCTAAGCAAACCAACAGCCTGAGCTGACGGCACTCTGGCCGCCATCTGGGTGACCACAGAGGCCACAAAACACTCTGAAAGAAAACTAAAACAAAAATTAGCCACAAATGAGAACACGAGGTTCCTGCAATCTGGGGCTACTTTGTTAGTGGCTCATTGTTTGTGCTGAGAACGTGACTGGGGGGCAACAGCTGAGGGGAGACCCCAGCTAGGGTCTCACTTTCACGGGCACCACCCCAAACCCCCCTTGGCTAACCGAGCACAGACAGCATGGGTGTTACAGCAAATGAAGACGCCTCGTTCTCCTCTTACTACTCTCATAAAGATTTTATTATAAAAACAGAAAAAGGAAGGAATTCATATTATTTGAGTTTCAGTTTTTCTTCTAAAAATAAGAAAGATTGGATCAATATGCTTTAAGAAGTCTGTCATGGAAGGCAAGGAAGATAAGCTGGCCATGACCCCTGTCTTATATTTTGCTATTATACATAAAACCTCATCTGACAAAAGGAATTCTACGCTAAAAAACAAAAACAAGAAGTTTGAGAGACACAGAATGGGAGATCTCTAGTGACTCTTCCGATTCTAAGATTCAAAAATGCAATTTGCTCCTGTGGCCTCTTGTGGGTACAGAGATTTGGGGCTGGAGGTGGGGGGGGGTCATCCTTTTGTGTGATATCTGAAGTTCGGCAATGCCTTCTACTGCTCATCTTTGCTGAAATGCTAGTAGCTGTTCAAAGCTCTGAACTTCACCCTGAACTTGAGATAGGAGGCTGAAACCAAGAGGCAACTGGTAGAGAGACCCACAGGGAAACCCACAGAACAATAGTGCACATGTAGCCTGTAATGAAGGCTGAGGTCACGGACAATGAGGGGTCAGGAACAGATAGAGAACCTGTACCTTAGGAGGCTCTCTGCCAACACTGGGAGCGGCATGCTTAATATTAGCCACAACCGTGAAGTTGGAATATAGCCGATAATTCAGCCCCAAACCTAACACAAAGGGTGAAGAAGGGTCTGTACCTCAGGAAATGGCCCCCTGGGAAAGTTACTAACCTCTCTTAGGGGATGAATGGATCAGGGAGCCTTGAAATCTGGTGCCTCATTAGGATGATCCTAAAATGACTGTTCCAGAGGAATTTGAGGCAGGGGAAGAGCAGCTGATACCTGCTGAGCAACATGACACTTTGGAACCCAAGAGGGGCAAGAAAGTCACCTTTGCTCTCTCAAGCTGGATAGCGGCTTGTTGCTCTCTCTCTTGCCGAATCGCTTCCCGATCCTCTTCCAAAGAGACATCGGAGTCAGACGGCCTGCTCGTGTAGGAATCCGCTGAACCCTGGAAAGGAGAACCCACAGTGGTTTAAATGAGGTGACGTGGAGCTTCTTAAACTGTCACGTCCATAACAGCATCCTGGAGTGAGTTCTTTTCACTTTCATGGGGTTTGATGCACACACTCTGTGCCTCTGTTGCAGGTATACATTTAGACAGCAGAATATAGTGAAGCATCTGAGGGATCCGGAAGGTAGGAATGTTGTGAAGGAAAAGAGTTTGACTAGATTAAGCGTTAGGAAGTGAACTGCGATGAAAATTATGTGATATTTGGTCCCAATTCTTCTTGCTTTATGCTATGTTTATATTAAGCTCACATTAATTTGTAGACCTGAAGTTTCATTCCATTCTCTTATACATACATCTAAAGGAAAAAGAGACTCAGCTTATGACAAGAGCTAAATTCTACCTATATCTCGGACTACAGAAGATAGATTTATCTAAGGTTGCAATACAGGCAAGCAGAATCCTGCATTAGTACATGAGTTCCAGTTCTAGCATCCACACCATCGAACTCTTTCACTGTGAAAATTTCAGTCATTGTCCTATAGTAGCCATACCTGGTCACTATGGCCACTAAGCCATGAGCCTTGAGGATGAAAACAAGGATGTCCTCAACTGAAGCACACAACCTAGAAGGGCTATTTGAGCAACACTGAAATCCAGTCTGACAGAAGTGACAAGGTACTGGGGGTGCCCAGCATCACTCAGTATTCATGCTGTAAGAGCTGAGAACTACGGCATCTAGTTAAAAGTTACAAACAAACAAACAAACAAACAAACAAAAACCTCTTTGTTTGCCTCTGATTGCTAAAGGAACATCACTGTGACAGTTTCCTTAAGCTGGCATTACCAGTTGATATTTGCATAGATGACGGCATTTACACAGCAGAGGTATTGATGGTGTATTTGGCATTTTTCATAAATCATGCACAGATTTTGAAAAGCATAGCTTAATCCAGATAGCTGTGAATTTGTTATCCACCTCAGAAAAGAACTCTAAGAATGGTTGACCGCTGAAATGGATCTTTTGAAAGTTTTTCTAAGCTTAGAAATGTTACCATTAGCACAGATTTTCCTGGTAGCTTAGAACAGTAACTCCTGATCAGAGGTTTAATCAGAATACCCGATAGACACTGGTTCTAAATTCTGCCTCTGCAACGTACTTTTGAAAACCTTATGCAAGTGACTTCGGCCACTCCAGACTCAGTCTCCTCATCCACACAATGGGGACACTGCTTACTTCAAAGAATTAAATGGAATAAGACATAATGAACAGCTAATATTTACTTAGCCCTCACTATCATAGTAGCACAGAGCTAGCGGCTTATCTCTCTGAATCCTTGTAGCAGTGTAGAAGCTGAGATTCAAACTTGGGTAGTCCAACCTTCAAACCAGCAGTTTCAAACCCTACATACACTGAGCTGCACTGGATATTAAAATATTTACTCCAGGATCTGGCATCTGGTAAGCACATAATAAATGGCCATTCTCATTCCTATTTCCTGGTCCTGACAGCTCTACATTGATTAAAAATTAACAGATTTTAATCATTCTTTCAACTCACTCATAATATATATTCATAATAGCCCATCTTGAAATGTATCCATTTTTCTTATTGTATTTGTTGCCAAGAAAACACTATGGCTTTCCCCCAGCTCTGTTGAAATATAATTGACATGCAGCATTGTGTAAGGTTAAGGTATACAATATTTTTGATTTGATATATACTGCAAAATGATTACACTTTAAGTTTGATAACTACCATGTGCCCAAATCCATGCACTTTTGAAAAGGCCCTTTATGGGGGAAATGGATTTGTTAACCAAATTATAACCAAATTCTTCTGTGCAAACCTACTGGGGAAAAATTTGGACCTACAAAATGGATAAATACAGAGCAACGGACTATTCTCTAGATTCCTCATCACTGGGGGGGGGGGGGGGAAAGAGCTACCTTGCAATCTTTTAAACAAATTCTCTTAGAACACAACTTTTGTCCAGATGCATAAAATCCAGAGTAAGAGAGAAAGAAAACAGCATTTCTAAAATATATATGAGAACAGTTTTGAGTAAGTTCTAGGGAATGCTTTGCTGTAGGGTGATATGTGCAATAGATCTTTCTAAGGTACTGGACTGGCTACATGAAGATGTCTGGACTATAACATGATTATGATGCAGGAAGTCAGGAAGGAGGCGCTTGCCTTGTTTTCAAAACATGCTGGGGAGGCTAATAGTGAGCACAGGCCACAAGCAAGCAGGCTGCCTGCTGGAGCAGTGGGGTGAACGACTAGAATACACAATCTACTGTTGACATAAGGAGACGGCTAATTCCCAAAACAACCTTAACGACTTTTCAAATCCTGGCGTTCCGTCATCTCTGAGCACACAAGAAGCAACTCAAGGATTCCTGCCAATGAACTTTATTTTGAAATGTGAACAAGACTGTGAAAATTTCACAATTATTTAATAAGTTCTACTATTGCCAAATATGTAAAAGCAGAAACTTCTGTTTACTTCCCTATTTCTAAGAATATTGGTTGAAGGAAAGATAAAGCACTAGGGTATCCATTTTCACAATTACAGTTGTTCCATCATTTCAGCATTTACTCTGCTTTTTCTTTTTCTTTCTTTCTTTTCTTTCAATGCTGGCTACATTCTTTGAATATGGAAATCACTGCTGCTGTGTCTCAGGATCCTAGGGAAAACAGAGGTCCAACGTCAAGAGCCCAAAATTGGCCCATGGACGTCTTCTGCTGGCTTGGTACAGAATTGGTTTCTTGTTTTTATTTATTTGTTTTGTCTTGTTTCAGCTGGGTGAAAGAGAGGAGAGACATATCCCAGGAGAAAGGAAGGAAAGGAAAACAAAAAGGATCTGCATTATTTATAAAGACTCAGAACAATAGAGCCACCAAGAGGCAAGAGGAGAGTGCCAGGCCAGACCAGAGGAAAGATCTGGAAGGGAGGGGGCTACAGGAAGCTTAGTACAACTGAGGGTTGGAGGGACTGCCAGAGAGATGGTTAAACATTTGTGATTAGGCATAGGGACCTGGCAAGAAGAGAACAACGCTAGATGCTGAGAGGATATAAGTGAAGATGTAAAGGTTACTAGCTCTGGCAAAAGCTGGAAAATGCAGCCCCATCAGCTTTTCATTTTCCAGAATTCCATTTCATAAAATAGGTGAAGAGCGAGCTAACCAGCTTATCAAGTGAGACAAGCCTGTACAAGAGGCACAACAGGGGCTCGCCTCAAAAATTCCTAAGCAGACACCACTGCAAGTCACATCCTGAAGTCTCCAATGAACCAAGTAAAATCAGGAATAAAAATGGAAATAAATGCTGCAAATCTCTTCATATATAGCATATTGTATGTAGACGTGTATATACAGGCATATAGATATATGCATATATATCATTTTAAAAGCATCTTAGTGAACATCAAGAGAGAAACGCACTATCTTTTCATTAACCTAAGGTTTGGCGTCTCTGCCCGCCTTTTATTCAATATTGAAAACAGATTCATGCCTTTCAGGAATCCTTTTGAGTACAAAATACAAAACACTGATAGAAACATTGGGAAATCGGTTTCCCGTTGTCCTGGAAGAAGGAAAGTGACCTCAAGTCAAGCAATGGAAGGACTTCTTCTCAGAGAAAGGGCACGATGTAGGGGAGAGTGCTGCCATGTGCTGGTGGGCCAGACAGTGTTACATTTAACACTCTTGCCAGTTCTCACTGGCTGTGGATCTTGGGCAACTTTATTTTAACTTTCTGACTCTCAATTTCCTCCCCTGTGAGATGAGGATAATAATAGACACCTTGCAGAATTTCCCAGTGTTTGGTTAGAGACAGAGCATCACTTCTTTTACCATCAATAGGGAAATTCAGGAAATTCCACCAACTAATCTTTGAGTCACTAAAATTCTGGACAGCTTTCAACATTAAATTTGTGGCTGCCCCAGAGTTTTAGGGTTTACATCTTGCTCTTTAAAAAAACAAAACAAAACAAAACAACAGCGTTTCTAAGGCATAATTTATATACCATTAAATTCACACATTTTTAAATGTACAATTCAATGATTTTTAATAAAGTTACAGAACTCAATTTAGACCACAATCTTGTATTAGAGTATTTCTACCACCTCCAAAGAGACCTATGCCATCTGGGCATCCACTTACTTACCTTGTCCTTTTATTATTATTTTTTAATGTTTATTTATTTCAAGAGAGATTGAGTAAATGTGCGCATGCACACATGTGGGAGAGAGGCAGAGAGAGCGAGAATCCCAAGCAGGCTCCATGCTGTCAGCACAGAGACTGATGCTGGGCTCAATCTCACTAACCATGAGATCATGACCTAAGCTGAAATCAAGACTCAGATGCTTAACCAACTGAGCTGCCCAGGGTCCCCTTACCTTGTCCTTTTAAAACTGAAATATACTCTCTCTTTTTATATGTAATTTTGATATTTGTATTTTATTATTTTACTTTATTGTTTATATTTTGTGAGTATTTTACTATTATGTCATTAAACTAGATTAAGGAGGAGGGAAAGTTCACAAATGTTTGATATTAAAGTGCACCAACAGCGGAACAGAATCTTGTTCTTGCCGGAACTTCTGGGCTTTCAGGTCAGACAGTCCTGGGCCTCTCACTTGGTAGCTCAGCTGTTCGTTCACTGAACCACTGGTCAGATGCTGCAGTGGCCACTATGTGAGAGGAGAATGGCTTAACTTTCAGAAATTCTTTCCTCATCTGCAAAGTGGGAATGAAACCCTTCAGGGTTATTTTGGAGAATTAATAAGAGACCATAGCACAACAAAGTGAACAAGCATAATAATGGCATGTACTAAACCCATGCTGTCCAGGAGAACTTTCTGCAATGATGGATGTTCTTTATATGGGTGCAGTCCAATATGGTAGCCACTGGTCACAGGTGGTTATGGAACACTTGAAATGTGACTAGTGAGATCAACAAACTAGATTTTTCACTTAATTTTTAAATGCTTAAAATTTTATTTTACTTCAATTAATTTAAATAGCCACATGTAGCCAGTGGCTACCATATTGAGCTGTGTGAGAAATAAGCCCACTGACCCAATCAAAAGAGGGACTGGGAGCACAATGAAGCAAGGCTTTAATCAATGTTCTTGCAAGAGCAGATGTCTGATGGACAGGCCCACTGGGGTAAGATACAGCAGGCAATTTATCTCCTAGCATACAAATCCCTCCCCTGGTTCCTCATTGGCTGAGTACTACAGAGGTTACAGCCTTACCCGGATGTCGCCTATGCCCATATAAGGCAAAAAGTCATCTGATTGGAACAAATATACATTCCTTGAGGTGACGCAGAGACTTCAGTTCTCTGGCGTGTGCTCATTGCAAAGCCCGCAAAACAGAGAGGGGGAGAACCAGAAAGCGATGTGTCAGGGTTTGGGACTCCATTGTGGCAGGGCCAGGTGGTGGGGGTGGGAGGCTCGTACGTTTTCCAATAGGTTGTAAGCCTATTTTAATTAGACAGCACAGCTTTTATTTGGTACTTCTGAAAACGAATCATCTCCTTTCCTTCTCACAAGCTGTGCAGTAGCAGACATTCCACATGTCCGTTTCGCTTCCAGATCAGATAAGTGAATGTTCAACTTGGTGTAAATCTGGTATGTTAATAGTTGCACTGAGTGGACTAAATGACACTGAGTGGACTAGTTGCACTGAGTGGAATGTCCAGAGAAACCTGTCACTCCCAACAGATTTGAGTTTGTTTCTCTCCAACGAGCTTGCAATGACTGGGAGGATGCACTTTTCCACACTGCAGAAGAACAAACCCTTTCCAGATTACTTTCCAAGATTTCCCAGGGTAGAAGGATGAATAGCCCACTCACAAGGCTGCCCTAGGCAAAAAGATCTCTTAGGCATCCCTTATGTTTACAACCTACCCCCACTTTCTTACAGATGCTTTCTTTTCCTTCACCCCTTTCACCCTTGGAGATGCAGGGTCCAGGCTGCATCTCCAAGTATGCAGGCCTTGGCAGTGTCTGGCACACTGCAGAGCCTGAGTTTTGTTGAAAGAAAGACACTCTTGCTCCCATCAAAATCTATCTATTCTCTATTCCATGATTTTAAGTTCTAAGATGGCTGGTTAAGTTCTAAGATGGCTGATCAAAGTTTATGCTTACTGGGTGTGATGATAATTGTTAGCAGTCCCACCCCCAAAACATGAGTGGGTTTTTTTTTTTTTAGTTTAGTTTTATTTATTTTGAAACAGAGATAGAGAATGGGCAAAGGAGAGGCAGAGAGACAGGGACAGAATCCTAAGCAGGCTCTGTGCTGTCAGCACAGAGACTGATGCGGGGCTTGAACTCCTGAACTGTGAGATCATGACCTGAGCTGATACCAAGAGTCAGATGCTTAACTGACTGAGCAACCCAAGTGCCCCAAGATTTTTTTCTTTTTAAGAATTATGGTTTTCAATGCCTTAAACCAAAGCACTGCATAGTGTGTGCATTCCCAGCACTTTGGCAGAACAAGGACCTTTTGAAACTATACCTTAGAGATGACAATTTAACTTTGCTTTAAGTTACCTTCTGCCATTTCTTGTAATTAGGAGGTTGGTTGAAAGAATGAGGCAGCTCTGCAGCCCACTTCTACTGGACAGAAGACCTGAAGGTCAACCACAGCCATAAATCCAAGCTTCGTTTTGGGGCTTCAAAGAGCAGTCAAGTGCAGCAAAGCAATATGACAAATGCTTACTCAACCCTTACTTTATGTTGAAACAAGGAAACTGGATGCCCTTTTTTTTTTCTTTGTTCCTTTTCCAGCTTCTATTCTTGTTAGGGCCTGCATGCCCACCCCACTCTACACATGCCTGGTAATGCAAACAGCATATGTCCTCCTTGTAAGGGATAAAGAGATAATGGTATCTTTGGAGTCTTTCAGCACAAGAGATAACATCTAAGGAGTGACCAGGTGGGGTCATCATAAATGTTCTCCAAGACCACTGACTCCAAACACCTGACTTCAGGGAATGAGCAACTTGTGAAGGACCCCTGGACCTGTCCTTGCTCTGACCAGTTCCTGGATGCCTAAGAGTGACATGTGTACCAGATCACAATCATCGATAAAATCCTAGACTCCAAGCAAAGATGAAACTCATGCTCTTTTCCTATCTGAGTCTCCCAGATGTTCTGTCCATAGCTCTCTTTCTATATCTATATCTTCAGTAAACTCTGCTTTCACTTCCTGCTGGCTCCCATTTGACTTCCATCTTGCATAAAGCTAAGGACCTTCTTGACTAGTCCTGTGGGACCCCCTTTCTGGGTCCTTGGACCTGACCTGCTGGCATCAATGTGAATTACTAACTATGGACTTTATATTATCCTATCAATCCTATGAAGTAGGTTATAATTATCCCCATTGTGCATATGAGGCATCTGAAGCTCTTAGTGAGTAAGAAACTTCCTCCATGCCACTCTCACAGGGCATTGTGCAGGGGGCAGGAGTGTGGGTAGAATCTTTTAAAAAAATTTCCTCTACAAAATCAGATGCAAAAACTTATGTCCAATATTTTAGTTGCCTTCAGTAAACCAAAACAACATTCTGCAATATTTTAACACTGACCATATACTAAAATTCAGTAATTTGGAATGACAGATGTAGGTAAAGAAATGAGAATCCGAGGTCATAGAAGGTGAATTGCAGGCTACCTTTCAAAAGACATGTTTGCTAACTCCACATAGTATCTCTAGATTATTAAAGTTTTGGTTTGTGGATTTCTTTGAGCATCTGTTCTAATGACAGGATTTTGATGCTGCATTTTAGTTACTGGTAGGAAATTTGAAGGTACCTTTGAAAGCTTTCTTTTTCTCTTAAATGATAACTCCTTCAACTGTGTTGACACTACATATCTATAGACTATGTCTTATAATTAAATTGTAATTATATATAAATATATAGTTAAAAACAAAATGCCTACTTTGAATGATCTCATTAGTGGAATCCAAATTAATGGGTTCTAATATAAGTGTTTTACACAATTTATTTAAAAGGAAGTAATATTCATTTAGAAAACTTAACCAACCTCACCCTTCTTGTTGACTAGTTTGACAATTGCTGTAATTGACTAATTTCAGATTGCTATTTCTTTCGCTTGCGGAGAAGACCCATTAACGGAGGTACAAGAACAGCAGAAGAATGTCAACTGACCTCACAAGTACAAAGAGGGAAGTGACAAAAAGGCCTAGATGGAGATGGACAGGAAATCTGCATCAGCCAGAGCCATGTAGGTGCTGTGGGAAAGGAGAAGTTGAAATGTGGGCTGAGAGCAGATTTGCAAACTAATCACTGGTGATGGTGGTAACCAGGGCGGCGGATTCTTTCTATACTGGGCTACTATAAGAGCTGCAATTTCATACGGTTCTACTTAAGATACTGGGGGAATATCAAAAGATAAAGATTACTTCCTGTAGATGGTATCGGGCAAAAACTGCTTTGATAACTAGTGCCTAATATTATACATGTATGTAAAAAGTGCTGCATCAATGAACACAATTAGTAGTAAGTCAAATCCCGTCTGTGAGACTGAGTGTAGCATAACTTGAAAAGGTCATGATCAGGGTCTTTTTGGGCATCCAATAAGAAATTGTATCCTAAAGGTGGGGATGGTGAGATTACGGGGCTCACTCGCCTTTTGGGAAAGCGGAAGTGATCACCTGCTGGGAAGGTGGCCTCAAGCAATCAGCTTTAGCACAGTACAGGCCACAGAATGACTTCATGGGCCACTGAGCTGCCACCCCAGGAACCACCCCTGCCTGGTCAAAACTTAGCGAGAGCTTCTGACCAATCCATGTGACACAGGTGAGTGCCTTGGTGGCTCCACCTGACTAAGCCCAGCCCCGGCAGCTGTAAGCGGTAGCCACGGCACAAGGTCTTTATTCAAGGGCAGCAGCTAGAGCAGTACTAATCTAGTTCCCGCTGAGGCGTTAAAAAGGAAATGACAGTATTTGCTCAGGAAACCCTGGATATGCTGCTGGTAGATGCAGACCTGGATACTGATGAGGTGACTAATAGTTTCTTGTAAATGTGGACTTCTATGGCCCTTCCGAAGTGCTTCCTTCTCATGTTGCCCCATGGTGGTTTGCAAAGTAACCCACCAAACACTACTTTTATATTGTGGTCTATTTTTGAAAATCATATTCGAGATATGACAGTAAAATGTTTCTCCTAAAAGTAGCTCCAGGCAATCACTTACATCTTAAAAAAAAAGACCTTTCCTTCTAGCATATAAGGGGAGGGATAATATAGGTTGGTTTAGAAGAGAAGAAAAACGTATGGAAAGACTTAAACCTCTCCTGTATATTATTTCTGTAGCCTCAGAAACTGATGAAAAAGTACCTTTAATTCTCTGGAGATATTTTCATTCATTCACTTTCTCATTGAGTGAATGTGTTTTGACCGCTAAGGAATCGAGGTGTGTTGTCAAGAAGCAGAAATGCTTCCCTCAGAGACAGCCGCAGGTATAACAGAAGCCACAGGGAAGCATCTGCTTCATTTCAGACGGAGACCGTGTCTTACCAGCTTTTGTTGTCCTCGGAGCGTCCAGCACAAAGCCTTGTACTTCAGGGGAGCTCAAAACCACTTACTGAATGAAAGAGTGCATTAACCTCAAATGGAAATTTTGATAGGCAACATTAAATATTAGTAATCATTATAATATCAAAAACAATAGTAACCGATATCATTTGCTGAGCACTTACTATGTCCATATATACGTACTATGGTTAAGGTGAAGCCTTTTGTTAATTGTGCTCTTTGGAAAAGAATATTTCCTGTTCCTGTGAAAAGGCCCAGCAAAGAAGGCTAGATTGGTATGAGATTTTCTCTTTGGTTGCCAGACAATCTCCTAAATTTGTGAAACCTGTTGGTGTTAAGTTAAAAACAAGATGATGTAATCTCGTGGAGTTGTTTACACTTAGGTACAAATGCTATTATTAGACAGTGACTGATTTGAGGATATTTGAGAGGTGTGGTGGGTCCCTTCTCTTCAGGCAGAACACCTGCCACTCTAGGTCAGAGCTGTGTCAACCCCTCCAGTAGCTTAATGTCACAGAACTTGTACCCTAGGCAGCCGTATTCCTTACACATTTGCTATCCCTCTGCTCTGTGGAGCCTCGAAAACGACTACACAGTGCCCAGCCCTCCTCATCAGTGTGGACCAACCCCATTTGGAGCGTGGAGTGGCCAGAGCTCACACCCTTCCCCTGGGGTAGTGCCCTTCCTCCCCAGCACTTCAGAAGTGGGAGGAGAGGAAAGTAAGGCTTGTTTTTTGACTCCCATCTGATAATTCTGAGTTGGATCACATGAGGTAGAGGAAAAGGACTTATTCTTAGTTCAACCTTTGGAACCAGGAAATGAAGCTTTAATCAGAATAAAACAGCACTTTACAGATGTTATCTAATTTAGGCACCATAAAAACTTTAAGAGACAGAGTTCATTTTCTGCATTGAAGTAAACATGGTTACAGACACCAATAACATGCCCAAGCTTGCACAGCTGGTGGCATGCGGTAAACTTTGGTGTGACCGACTCTAGTCTTTGCCAATAGCTAATAACCAAGTCCAGCAGAGGTGCTGGTAGGCACTGCTGGATGAGCAGATCACTGAGGTTCCAGGCTTAAAAAAAAAAAAGTAGAGTCAATTTCTCTCTTTTTGCATTTAAATTGAACTAATAATTACTAGGATGTTATGTTCGCTCTAGCACATTATCTTGATTTCTCTCCAAAGTTCTTTTGAGGCCTTACCGACAGGTCAGGCTGCATGCCCTAAGTCACCCAGCCATTAGCTGGTGAAGCCAAGACTTGCATTTCTTGGCAAGAGCGTCTCTTGGATGATCTCTGAGATTCCTCTGAGATCTGTTCTTAAGGATGTCTTCACGGTGCCAGGAATTAGGTCTTTAAGTACTTGGAGATGGAGTGTTCATTTGCATTGACATCAGAATATGTATAATCAACTATTACTAAGGATATGACCATCAAACCTGTGGCCTTTCTCTCCCGTTTCTTCAGGCCTATCCATTCGCTCATTCATATATTCAGGGTGATCAGAGAGAAAATCAATAGCTGCTCACTTTTTGTTGGAAACTTTTTTGGAGCAAACAAACAAAAACACATTAAGAGATGAAATTATTAAAAACAAAAACAAAAAAGATTGAATTATTGATGAAAATAATCCTGGAAGAGATACAATGATATAATTTAATCTTTTTTTTTTTAAGTTTATTTCTTCATTTTGAGAGAGAGAGAGAGCATGCAGGCATGCCCACAAGAACACATGCCCATGAGTGGGGGAGGGGCAGAGAGAGAGGGAGAGAGAATTCCAAGCACGTCAATCCCAATCTCTGCATGGTCATCCTACAGACCCCGACGCAGGCTCGATCTCAAGACCTGTGAGATCATGACCTGAGCCAAGATCAAGAGTCTGACAACCAACTGAGCCACCCAGGCACCCCTGATTTAATTTATTCTGATCACCTTTATTTTTCATTAGGATACATAAGGAGAGGGAGAGATTATTCAGATGAGAGCTGGAATAGAAAAAAGCCCAAATTCAGGCTTGTCAGTTAGACTGACCTAGTTGGAATCCTCAGGCAGCACTTACTAGATATTTGCTTCTGAACAAGACATTTAATCGTTCTATGCTCAACAACCTTTCTGAAAAGCAGCATGTTAACCTAACTCATGCACTGCTGTGAAGAGTATGCACTCAGAACAAGTTGAAGCACTCAGCAGAGGAATCACTCCTTAGAGGTTAGCAAATACACTTCAGTTGACAGATTTATCCCAGCTCTTCCCCCACCCCGTGAGCCCAACTTGCTGTTTTCAACCCCTCTGTAACAAATGGACAGCTGATGGCAACATCACATTCTTTTCTACCACTGGGTAATATTCCACTCTGTGTGTGTATGTGTGTGTATGTGTATCTCACATTTTCTTTATCCATTCATCTATTGATGAACACTTGGATTGCTTCCACAGCTTGACTACTGTAAATAATGCTGCAATAAACATAGGGGTGCATGTATCTTTTTAATAAGTGTTTTTGTTTTCTTTAGGTAAATAAAATGGATGGACCTAGAGAGTATAATGCTAAGTGAAATAAGTCAGACGGAGAAAGACAACTACCATATGTTCTCACTTATATGTGGAATTTAAGAAGCAAAGCAAAGAACAAAACAAACAAACAAAAGAGACAAAAAACCAGACTCTTAAATACAGAGAACAAGGTAGTGGTTGCCAGAAGGGGGGGGGGGGGGGGGAGGGATGGGTGAGACAGGTGAAGGGGATTAAGAGTACATGTATTGTGATGAGCACTGAATAATTGTAGACTGGCTATATTGCACACCTGAAACTAATATAACACTGCATGTTAATTATACATCAATAAAAAAATGGATAATGATGTAAAGCTTAAATTAATCAACTGAGTAGGAATTAAATGCTCTAGTAAGAACTGTTATCGAAACAATTAAAGGTATTGGCTAAAATGAAATTTAGAAGTCGGGATGGCTTTATTCCTCCATATTTTCTCTGCCTGCCAAAGCTATGTTTACTCAGGAGGCATTCCCTCTTTGAGAATAACCTGAAGATAGTCCGTTGTTTTGTTTTGTTTGTTTTGTTTTGTTTTGTTTGTCAGAGAGTAGCATGGCTAAGATGACAGTCTTTTGAAAGCAGGAATGATGTGCATGACCCACTCTCCACTCTGAGCTGCATGGTAGCCCCAAGTGACATGCACACTAGCTGGGCTGATGTGGTGGCCCTGCTCTTTAAGACTCCTGCACCCACTTCACGATGCCTAGGGCTGGGGTAGTCACCAGCACAGAGCATAGTCATGTCCTTTGCTAACCCACCCTCACCAGTCACGGAGTGTAGTCACATCTCTCCTCACCCACCCATACCTCAGGCTTCGGGGCCAGCCCTCTCAACAAAATGAACCAATCCATCAGAAACTTTAAAGAATCCTAAATGGGTTCAAAGAGTTACCTCCAAGAGATAAGACACTCTTTTCCCTTCCAAAAACAGAATATGGAGTCTCTGGCCACAGGATACACCTTCAGTTGTTTCAATTAAGAATATAAGGCAAGGGGCACCTGGGTGGCTCAGTTAAGTGGCCGATATCCCTCAGGTCGTGATCTCATGGCTCATGAGTTCGAGCCCCATGTCGGGCTCTGTGTTGACGGCTCAGAGCCTGGAGCCTGCTGCAGATTCTGTCTCCGTCTCTCTCTGCCCTCCCCCTGCTCAAGCTCTCTCTAAAATGAATAAATGTTAAAAAAAAATTTTTTTAAGAATGTAAGGCAGCAGTTGCTTTACCTTCACTACATTTTGCTTTCTTCCCCCCTATTTCCTCACCCTTTTTGCCTCCTTGAAACATACACTTAAAAAATGAAAACACTCTCATTTTAAAGCTGTGGAGAATTTATTTAAAATAGGCCTTTTGTTATCACTCTCATTCTGAATCTTAACAGGAAAAAATTCAAGAACCATATACATACATAATTCAAATGGCTAGATTTGGAATAAATTAACAAATATTTGAGTACGACAGTCCTACAGTCTCTACTGTTAGGGGTGATGATGTTTATAGAGCAGAACCCAAGTCTGGGTGAAGGCGAGGCCGGAGAAGAGAAGCAGGGGTTCCCATCAAAACCTAAGAGACAGGATGTCCATTCAGTGCGAAAGCTTTTACCTCACTGGGCTCATCCTGGAAGCTCTTCTCCTTACCCCCCAGCCCCGGTACTGCAGGGGATATAAAACTCCTTCCATGCTACCACCAACACTCAGAGAGACCCACGGTGCAGAAGAGGACAAGCCTGGGACCTGCAGCCAGCACCAGGCAGGCTGACGGGGAGGAGACAGGCGCCTCCATCTTTCCAGTGCTGTGTGTACCTATGTACTGGGTAGTGGAAACAGAAGGGACAAGTTCAAGAAGTTTAGTTCAGGGAGATTTGGTCCTTAAATGGAAAACTTACAGCAAATACAGACACATACACTAACAGTTCTCTGCCCCTTGATTAAAAAGGTTCCAGATGATGAAGGATTATTTCAGTGAAGGTGGCCTTCACTGTTTCAGTAGAAACAGAACAGCACTGGACCAGTGAACACGGATGTGCGTGGGCCCTGGGAAAAAGAGGGACCAGAGGTATTTTCCTTATGTCCCCAGAGTAAGGGTGCTACCAACACCCAGTGGCAAGGGCCAGAAGTCAGTACTCAACAGTCTTGCAGTGGCTGTATAGTCCACTCTACACACAGTAGTGAAATTATGCTTAACTGCTTGGTTCTAACCTCACAGTCTAGCTTTAGTCATTAATACTGGGCATTTTATGGTTTTCATTATTTTCCAAATAAAAGAATCGTTTCAAGTGTTGTTAAAAATATATATGTGAATCAGGTGACTCTAATAACTATTACCAGGCTCTGGATACCCCAAGAAGACAGAGCAGGTGAATGGCCCTTCATACATCAAACATACTCACAGGCCCCCTAACAGTGCTTAGTCATGTCTGATTGCCTGCCATCTAATATGGGATTCAGAGTGACAAACACTTGTTAAAAATCAGTATATATATGACCCATGCTAAGCGCATGAAGATGAATAAGCTGTAGTCCTTGCACAACAGGGGCTCATAATCTGAGAAGGCGAACAGTTACGCAAATGACCACACTATGAAGGAGAGCATGAGAAGTGCTATAACAAAAATACAAATCCAATTCGTGAGTAGGAGACAGCAGATTAATTCTTTCTGGGGAAACAGGAGATCGTAGTGAGAAGGTAAGAGAGTGGTAAGCAGGGCCACCAGGAAGAGGCTGTACAGCAAAAGACATCAGGATAGGGCAGTCCAGATGGAGAGGGCAACAAAGCCAAAGGGCAGGAAAATAAAGGAAATCTTTGAAGAAGGGAGAATTTTGATAACTGTGTAGTCAGAATTGGGGTGAGAGTTGTGCAGGTTAAAAGGCATGTTTCTTGCCATAAAACAGTCTGTAATCAAGTTCAGGGGATATGTGTTCATGAAACAGAGCAATTCGATGCTAGAACTAGATTATTTAAAAAAACAATCAGGGCTACTGATTTTGGAGCTGCAAGAAGGTCAGTCTGAGGTGACCGAGCCAAAGAAGCCTCATGGAGAAGGCAGGGTTTGAGCTGCATCTTAAGGACAGGCTGGGGTCAGGCAAATATTTCCCGGGCATCTCAAGAAAAGGCAGAGGCATTGTGAACACAAGCATGAAAGTAGCACCTTGCCTGGTGTGTTGGGGAATGAGAAGTTCAGAGGCTCCTGTTGACAAGTAGCTGGAAATAAAATCGTGGAGTGAAATAAATGCAGATCACAGCGAACCAGCGGAGCGGGGCGGGGGTGTTTGTAGCCCTCTCGGTTCTGAGTACCTGGCTCACGCTGCCAGGTTGAGTGGGAGCTTCGGATGGGAAAGGGTGCGTTGGGAAGACGGTGGAGAAGCGCGAAAGAGTGCAGTCACAGAGACTGGGTGACCGACGGGATCATGGTGGTGTAACACATTCCAAAGGACATATTCTAAAAATGGTTTAGACGCATGGTAGCTAAACTTGTGGTGCGCAGAGCATAACACGGAGAGTTGTGGCATCACTATGGTGTACGCCTGAAACTAAGGTAATGTTGTATGTCACCTAGACTTCATTTAAAAAAAAATCACCAAGTTAAATGGTAAACATCGCATACAGAATTTTTACAATAAATGTACGAGAGATAAAGTATTAAAAATAATAGGTACCATGTATTACCTACTCTATTCCAACAACTTGTCAAAATCATCTTATTGGATACCCAGTGCCTTTGTGATGTTCGTTTTTGTAAACTGTCTTATAAGTGAAGAAAGTTTGTGTTCGAGAGACACTTTAATGTGCTATTATGGATTGTATGTTTGTGTCCCTGCAAAATTCACATATTAAAGCTCGAACCCCCACAGTGACTGTATTTAGCCTTAAAGACTTTATGGAAGTAGTTACGATTAAATGAGGTCATAAGAATGGGTTTGGCCTGGCTTCTGTTTCCATGTGGTGCCGGCTCTTCATGGTGGCTCAGCTCTATATGCAAACCTAGTCCTAGGAGATATCCTGGCACCATGTGGAGGCTAGGGCCCCTGAGGAGGCTTAACGCCTTTTGGAGGCCTCTTTCTCCCCATGGGCTTCTTCCCTAGAATGGCTTCTTTCTGAAGCAAGAGCTGGTTTTGTGAGAGCTGGTGCTCACATTTCATGGGTTTTATGGGTGGAGGAGATGGTCTGGCTCCATGGGACCATCTGGTTCAATGGCCTATCTCCTTAGGATGCCCATCTGAGGCTTAGTCAACAAACACTGAGTGAGTGCACTTGAAGTCTTTGTTTCTCTGAGAGGAATCTGATCTTCCCGCTGTTGAGTTCTTTGCAGCTAGCTCTGGAAGTCTGAAAATTAGGAGGTACTTCTCAGAGACCCTTCCAGGAAGAGAGGACTGACGGTTGGGAGTCTGGAGGTGTCTACAGACTCCTGGCTGTGGTTCTGATGTTAGCCTTCAAATGTGCCTTCCACCAGGCAGAGAAATCTCTTTCTACAAATATATATTCATACATATATATACTTGGCTATATTCATACACTTTTCTAGAGTTACACAGCTAAAACTTGAAACAGGAGACAAGCAAATTCTGACTCATCTGGCTCCAAATTCCACGCTCTTTCTTACTGTACCTTCTCTAAAACATTTATTAAATGTATAAAATGCTACAGATAGTAATAAAAACAGCAAAAGAACATTTCATGAATAATGAAAGAAGAAGAAATATCAGGAGAAATGTGGTTTTGCGTGGGTGTGCACATCACTTCATGTTGTGATAACAACAAAAATTTACACAAGAACAAAGATTAAATAAATTAATTAATTAAAAGGGTTGGCAGGATATACAGGGGATATATACAATTTACTGACAATTTAGCATGTGTCAGGCACTGTTTTAGAGTCAGGCTACAGAGACAAAGGAGGTGAAAAACATCTTTTAATTTAATCATTTTCAGCTTGAAGATCAGTCTTGTTCACAGTTTGTTTGTTTTTAACTGTATTAAATCCATCAACAAGCCGTCAGCATTTGTCTATCTTCTCTGTTCAGCAGAGACAAGGAGAAACAAAAATCATAGCTGATAAGAGAGAAAAAATGGAGTAGAGGTGGGAAAGTTTTAAAATACACTGAGTCCTTTAACAAGTCCAATAAATCCTCATTATTAACTTCATATCTTGTGAAAAGGTTCTCAACTTAAGCTGTACAGGTTCAAGGCAATCCTACCTCCAACACTGTACAATTAGTAAATAATCCTTCCTACTACAGAAGATCACAAAGAATTAAAAAAGGAATGTGGATTGAGTTTTGGACATCGCTATTGAAATATATAGTTTTGTACTTGTTCCCGGAGTTATTTATAACCAAAGAGAGCATAAAAACTGACAATGATGAACAAGCAAAATGCCTCACTGGGTGGAGGCTGAAGCTTATCTTAATTTCAAGAATAAGAATTTGAGAAACGAGTCTTTCTCATTTAACGCTTTACTGAATGAATTCCGGATACCCTATTTGTTTTGCAAATTCTATTACTCCACTACAAAACTGGAACCCCAACAAAACCTATTACCATCGGGCATGAAATGCTGTAAAGATGCTGAATATGAAGGAAAAATGAAGCTCACATGGGCAGAACACCTAAACTTGACCAGAAAATAAATCACTAAGTGCACTGTCACAGACCCGTTCTCATGAGAATAAACTGGATGCAGCTGATGCTGGCAGTACCCTCAGTGGATAACATGGTCACTCATCGGTTGATGGAATGCCTATTTAAGCTTGCATAAAAACTCTGCGGCCAAAAGTCCCCATGAACACCCTGGGAAGTCCTTCAGTGAAAACGCTCCCGGAAAACATGCAAGGCTGAGTTAACCAACTTACACCTCAGATGACTAAATGAAAAATGGTTCTCCGCAAATACTAGAATCTCATGTTCTAGATAATAAAAGTTAAGTCCTGTCCTGAGATATTGTCTCCATTGATCTTATTTTGGTTTTTGCTTCAGCCACCAGGAAGCTCAGAGTTAAGTTCTAACTTTCCTCTTGACACAGATCTTCTTTAATTTATTATTTCCATGACCCTGATCTTTGCTTACTAACTTTTGTTTGGCTTTATATTTCTTTGAATTCACCTCAAAAACTGTAGAATGAGATGAGAATAGAATTAAAAAAAAAAAAAACTACCATGATTTTCACCAAGTTTTATTCTACCGTTTTTGTGATGAGTGAAACTTTCGTTTGTTTTCTATAAAGATAATTCTTTTAAGCCCTTGGTTGCTGCTATCTAGTTAAAATAATTGTTAATTGGGTCTCTTTTTAGACCGGATTTTTTTTTTAATCCCTCTCTTGCCCAGGTTTTGCCCAGGTTCCTATTAGCCATTTGGAAGTTTCCAAGTGAGAAATTAGCAATTCACTGTGCCACAGGCTGGCCTACTTCTGCCCATGAATGCTGAATTTGTGATTCATTCAGTATGTTTCTTTCTTTTTTTAAATTGAGGTATAATCGACATATAACATTATATTGGCTTCAGGTGTACAACATAATGACTCAATATTTGTACGTATTGAGAAATGATCACTACAATAAGTCCAGTTAACACCCACCACCACATAGTTACAATTTTATTCTTGTGATGCGAACTTTTAAGATCTACTCTCTTAGCAACTCTCAAATATGCAATACAGTATTATTAGCTACAGTCATCAACCGTATGTTTCTTTGTGTATTTACAAAGATCAGGCATAAACATGTAGCAAATCAACTCAAAATCTTTGTCCCATTACTCTTTATTTCATCCACATCGAGCTAAAACAGAATTTAAAAATGTCTGTTCATTTATTTCGCAAAAAGAAACAAAACCAGGGGCAACGTTGTTAAAAATGATATTTTAAATTGTCCCTGCCCACGCTCAGGCTCATCGTTCATCTTTCTCCTCCAGCATGCTCTGGTCATAATATACTTCTCACGCTTTTCCAAAGATGCTTCCTTCACAGTATGTAGCACATGGTAGAATGTGCTAGAAAATACCTGTTGAATAAGGGGGTAGGGGGGGATGCTCTGATACCAGCTTGCCCTTGTGCAGGGTGTTGACTATTATTTGAGAACTCCTTTTCTCCTGTCCCTGCGGCAAACTCCATTTCATTGGGCCCTGTGTTATAATTGTCTGTAAGTGTAGCTGTTTTACCTGATAATAACTACTCAGGGCAAGTACTCCATCGTTTTCATCTTTGTGCCTGCCACATGGACTTGGCAGATGTATAATAAATATTTGCAGGTAGGTAGGAAAGGAGGGAAGGAGAGAAGAAGGGAGGGAGAAAGGGTGAAACAGTTTTTTGCATTGCTCTTTAAAAAAAAACGTGTGGCACTTTGCTCTCCACTCAGAGTTGCATTCCACAGAGAAAAATGCTTGCCTCCAATTTTTCAAAGCCACTCCTGCAAAAGCAGATTGTATTTTGTGTTTTACTGAATCCATCCATTCATGATTAATTGAGTAGTTAAGCACTTCCAGTTACATGTGTAGCTGGGAATTCTTCCAGCTGTCGTCAATGTTACTAAAGATTCAAATTCGCAGTATTTATCTGCTGAAATGAAGCCACTGTTACTCCTCAGCCTATCAAAATGGAGTAATAAACTGTCTGTTACTGACAAACAACTGAGTATTTTACAAAAGCTATAAGTATGCTAACTCTAGTTGCCCCATTGGTTACTATCATAATAAATATGATGCCATTCAGTCCCCTGTTTTCTTCCACAAACCAGTTAAAAAAAATGCAGATATACCCTCAAATCAGTGAGCTCCGAGACATTCAACAAAAAGACAGTAGTAATAAGCAACATCCTAACAACTGAAATGGAAGGAAATACAGTTTCAGCTTCCAGTTTATTAGTTGGGTAGGAAGAGAGGAAGTGCACTTGAACTCCATGCAGTATCTGGTGATGAAACGTTCTGAAGTATAACAGACTTTTCCAAAAAGAAGAACTAGAATACTATCATTTCCGCTCACAGCCTGCAATCATGCAATGAAGTGGGTCATGATCCAGCTCATTTTAGCTGCTAGCCTCTCAGCACGGTTCAAGCACGTGCTAGGATGCTGTGCTATTAAATGTAATATACATAGGGGCACCTGGGTGGCTCAGTGGGTTGGGCGTCCAACTTCGGCTCAAGTCATGATCTCATAGTTTGTGAGTTTGAGCCCCACATCGGGCTCTGTGCTGACAGCTTAGAGCATGGAGTCGGCTTCAGATTCTGTGCCTCTCTCTCTGCCCCTCCCCCACTAGCACTCTGTCTCTCTCTCTCTCTCAAAATAAATAAACATTAACAAAATTTTAAAAATAAATTATATATATTATACACATATATACGTATATATGTATACATATATATAACATATATGTATAATATATATACATATGTGTGTGTGTGTGTGTGTATATATATATATATATATATATATATATAATATGTGATATAGGCCTGCAGATGAACCTAAAACATTCAACCCATTCTCCAAAGGAGAAAAAAAATCTCAGCCACCGTGCCTAGTCATTTTCCTCCCCCAAACTGGACTTCTCACCAGCCAGCTGTTTGTCACCCATCGACACCTCATTGCTAACGTATTATCAATGTACAATTCTCATACGTGACAGATAATGCAAATGGACTTTGCTTCCACCTAACACACATCTTCCATATGTGCACTCATCTTTCAAGCTAAAAACGCAACCCTGTCTGCAGCAGAGAAGAACAATTAAGAAGTAGACAATTTGTCAAAGCCAAGTGTTCTGGGGGTCTTGGGTGATGACTTTGCTGTCTTTAATTCACAGACATAAAGATGATAACAATATGATAGAATAGCCACAAATATGCATATTGTACCTTGCAATACAGAGTAGGGGTCAGGTTCAGTTTCTCTCTTCAAGGATCAGTTGCCTTCTATCAAGGCAGGGTCTTTAGCCAACAGATAGTAATTCTTCACATGCCGGGGAATATCACTGATATAGCTAGCCTCAGCAAGAAAAAGATTAAGAAAGCAGCCAGACAGTCCAGTGCAAAGAGGGCTAGACATCCAGAAGTATTCCCTGACCAGAAACAAGAAATGTGTTCCTTACTGTCTGAAGTAATTTTCTAGTGAAACTGTTCACAGACAGAAGGATTACTCAACTTCTTATATCAAGTTCATATTCAACTCAATGGGCATAAACCCTGATACAGCCAGATCCCCTTTAAGAAAATAAAGTGTTGGGGCACCTGGTTGGCTCAGTCGGTTGAGCATCTGACTCCTGATTTCGGCTCAGGTCAGGATCCCAGGGTCATGGGATGGAGCCCCATGTGGGGCTCCGTGCTGAGCCTGGAGCCTGCTTGAGATTCTCTCTCTCTCTCTCTCTCTCTCTCTCTCTCTCTCTGCCCCTCTCCCCCACCCCCACTCACTCTCCCTCTCTCTCTCTTTCTAAAATTAAAAAAACAAAAGGAAAAAAAAAGTGTTTAGCCCAAACTCTACCTTGGTTTCTTCCTAGCTCTGCACAAGCAGCTACCTCATCCAGTCTGTACACAACACACGCACGCACACACACACCCATCATGCTATCATCTACCTACTCAAAAGTCTCCAGGAATTGCAACAAATCCAGAATATAAAAATTGGCTTTTTCCTCAAAAATTTTAGGGACGCTGTATCAGAAAAGAACTACTCAGATGCATTTCTGTTCTCAGAAATCCTCATTTCAAATGAGTGATTGATAATACAAAAACATTTAAAAAGAAGCATCTATCTGCCTCTTTAAATAGTTTCTCATACTTTGTCACATGAATTTTTAAAATAAGAAATAACTAAAGGCATTGGCTGCCCTATGAATAAAAGCAAAAGATTGATATTTCACTCCTTGTCAGGAATAAAAATTATTGTCTTACATATTATTGTTTACGTGCAATCATTATTGAGCATTATTACCCATATAAACACTAGACATAAACCACTGTTTCCAGTTAATAGGGCAAAGGGGAAGAGGCTAAGAATAATCATTCCAACTACAGAGCCAACAACTCCTTTCATGGCAGGACAAGCTACTTCAGGGTTTGCCATATTTTCAGGAAATATGTGACCCACTTTCAGTGAGCCACTGTAATTGATGGGAAATAAGGTGAAGATAAGATGCACCCATATCATTGAATAATTATCTCTCTGCAGGTTTATTCCCACTGGCTTATACATGCTTTACAGGCAGAAACCACGCTCTATTCTGCTCCTTTTCTTTTCCTCAGGGTTAAGCTCCATACCTGGTTTTATAAATGTTCATTGAATGAGGGAGCAAGTGAACGAGTAAGTAATTTATACATCAGCACGGAACAGAAGGTGGGAAAAATAGCATAAGAAAGAGCACTAATAAATGATCAGATATTTTCATTAGGGATATGGATGAGTTGTAGCAGTAACAATTCTTTCCTGCATGGTAAAGCTGTATTTTACGTTGACATTTTTTTTTTCCCATGAATCAGGTCCTTAATATATTGCCCAGTAAATAAATAGAGGCAAGCAACCCCAATTATTCTAGAGAAAAATATGCTTTTAAAATTAACTTTTTAACACCAATTTTCCATTTCTTTTTTTTTAATTCATGGGAAGACTCAAAAAATAAAAGTGGCCTTGACAAGACGGGAATGTCGAGGGGCCAAGGGAAACTGCTATGAGTCCGAGTACGGTGTGGCCAGTCTCCTGCCTCAGTTTCCCCAACCTCCATCCTGTGTGTATGAAAGCGTCTGTGTGGGTATGAGGCAGGTCTAGGGCTGAGCTTTGGCCCTCTAAAATAAGTTTTTTATTTTCGAACAATTTTAGATTTACAGAAAAGTTGCAAAGACAGTACGCAGAGTTCCCACATAGCCTTCACCCAGTGTCCCGTAACATTAACATCTTCTATAACCGCGGCCGTTTGTCCAAACTAAGAAACTAACACTGATACACTACCACTAACAAAAAGCCAGTTATCATCAAATTTTGCCGGTTTTCCACTCATGTCTTTCTTTCTGTTCCAGTTCAGGATACCATACTGCAGGTAGCATATGCTTTTCTAAATCATATATCGACTTGATTTTGACTAGGAAAAACTGCTTCAGAGATTGATTAAACATCACAGCCCTTCTTCCCGTTTCCTCCACCTCATGTGTGCCAGACTGGCCAGCGGCCTCCGTCTCTGGTATCAGCCAGGAAGAGCACTACAGGTGCTGTCCTGCTTCAACTGCCGGGCACAGCTGCTCACTCCTGTGGGCTAAGAATATTTCAATCAGGTCACCACACAGTTTCTAAATAAAAGAAACTGAGGTAGAGTAGAGACGACAGCAAAGAAGGTAGCTGGTAATAAAGAGCATCCTGAGTTGGTTTTTCAAAGGGATCACACGTGGATCAAAAGTTCTCAAATACCCTTCAAGAGGCTTTTGTCTGGAAGCTTAGCTTGGTGCAGTGGGTTAGAAAAAAGCCACCCTGGGAGAATGCACGGATGGGATGGGCCTTTGTTGCTGTCAAAACCAAAACGCTAGCAGGGAGGCTGGAGAGGAAGAGCACAGTAGGAAAGAGGACAAAGGCACCAGAGAGCGCCCCATTTCAGCAAAGGGGCCTTTCAAGGTCCATAGGGCATTAACAGCAGAAAATAAGGAGCTCATTTGCAGCTAATTTCCGTGTTCCCAGGCCTTATAAGATAGAGAGCAGTATATTTAGGTAGAGGTGGTGAACTTGAACAGTTTGGAAAGTTTGAAAGCAGACATCACGCAGGGACTATTTTTAAGGCAAAGAGAACCTAAACTTTTTGCTTGGTGATAAAGAAGAGAGGATTCTATTCTAGTCAGAATAGCAGCTTAAGGCCAGTCACGATACCTTACCTGGCATCCTCAGCTCTGCCTGGTTTGAGGGGTCTGCACTGCAAAGGAAAGTGAAGATCCTGAGGGGAGCATGTGGAGGGTTGCAGATCATGGCAGATCATGGCAAAAAAAAAAAAAAAAAAAAAAAAAGGATCAACTAATCTGGAGACAGAAAGCCAAGGGAAGATTTTAAGCCAAATGTTTTAAGAATCTGAATGGCTCAAACTCAAGGGCTGAAGAAAAGCAATTTTGCAGTAAGAGCAGGGTGGAAGAAACCATGCCTCTTTGCAGCCTCAGAGATTTAAGTCAGACATAAACATTTTTGGACCAAGACAGTAAGAGTTTTGAGGTGCAGGACTAGTGTTCTGACCCAGGTTATAAAATCTCATGCCCTATTTTCTCAAGTTCCCTCATACTTCTGAGAGTTTACTTAAATAAGACGGGGTTTTAAATATTTCCCCATTTTCTTTAAGTAAAAATCAAAAGTGGCAACATACAGCGTTTTGTTAAGTATAAGATTTTTTTTTAAGGCAACAGGTATTATGTTTAAGAAAATAATAGCTGGATATATTTAGGAAGAAAGAAAACTTTCAGTTTTTACTCTTAATTATTCCTCGGTCTTTTTTTTTTTTTCCAAAGGTTTTCAGGTCTCTTACTGTGATTACTTTCTCTTATCTCCTTTTCATAGCACAGAAAGCCCCCTTCTACATGATTTCTTGATATAACCCTTCTCTATTTGTTATAGAGAAAAACAATTAGAGTGGACATCCCTGTCGCGTTCCTGATCTCAGGGAAAAAGCTCTCAATTTTTCCCCATTGAGGATGATGTTAGCTGTGGGCTTTTCATAAATGGCTTTTATGATCTTTAAGTATGTTCCTTCTATCCCAACTTTCTCAAGGGTTTTTATTAAGAAAGGGTGCTGAATTTTGTCAAAGGCCTTTTCTGCATCGATTGACAGGATCATATGGTTCTTATCTTTTCTTTTATTAATGTGATGTATCACATTGATTGATTTGCGAATGTTGAACCAGCCCTGCATCCCAGGAATGAATCCCACTTGATCATGGTGAATAATTCTTTTTATATGCCGTTGAATTCGATTTGCTAGTATCTTATTGAGAATTTTTGCATCCCTATTCATCAGGGATATTGGCCTGTACTTCTCTTTTTTTACTGGGTCTCTGTCTGGTTTAGGAATCAAAGTAATACTGGCTTCATAGAATGAGTCTCGAAGTTTTCCTTCCCTTTCTGTTTTTTGGAATAGCTTGAGAAGGATAGGTATTATCTCGGCTTTAAACGTCTGGTAGAACTCCCCTGGGAAGCCATCTGGTCCTGGACTCTTATTTGTTGGGAGATTTTTGATGACTGATTCAATTTCTTCGCTGGTTATGGGTCTGTTCAAGCTTTCTATTTTCTCCTGATTGAGTTTTGGAAGCGTGTGGGTGTTTAGGAATTTGTCCACTTCTTCCAGGTTGTCCAGTTTGTTGGCATATAATTTTTCATAGTATTCCCTGATAATTGCTTGTATCTCTGAGGGATTGGTTGTAATAATTCCATTTTCACTCATGATTTTATCTATATGGGTCATCTCCCTTTTCTTTTTGAGAAGCCTGGCTAGAGGTTTATCAATTTTGTTTATTGTTTCAAAAAACCAACTCTTGGTTTCGTTGATCTGCTCTACAGTTTTTTTAGATTCTATATTGTTTATTTCTGCTCTGATATTTATTATTTCTCTTCTTCTGCTGGGTTTAGGCTGTCTTTGCTGTTCTGCTTCTATTTCCTTTAGGTGTGCTGTTAGATTTTGTATTTGGGAGTTTTCTTGTTTCTTGAGATAGGCCTGGATTGCAATGTATTTTCCTCTCAGAACTGCCTTTGCTGCATCCCAAAACCTTTGGATTGTTGTATTTTCACTTTCATTTGTTTCCATATATTTTTTAATTTCTTCTCTAATTGCCTGGTTGACCCATTCATTCTTTAGTAGGGTGTTCTTTAACCTCCATGCTTTTGGAGGTTTTCCAGACTTTTTCCTGTGGTTGATTTCAAGCTTCATAGCATTGTGGTCTGAAAGTATGCATGGTATGATTTCAATTCTTGTATACTTATGAAGGGCTGTTTTGTGACCCAGTATGTGATCTATCTTGGAGAATGTTCCATGTGCACTCGAGAAAAAAGTATATTCTGTTGCTCTGGGATGCAGAGTTCTAAATATATCTGTCAAGTCCATCTGATCCAATGTATCATTCAGGGCCCTTGTTTCTTTATTGACTGTGTGTCTAGATGATCTATCCATTTCTGTAAGTGGGGTGTTAAAGTCCCCTGCAATGACCACATTCTTATCAATAAGGTTGCTTATGTTTGTGAGTAATTGTTTTATATATTTGGGGGCTCCTGTATTCGGCGCATAGACATTTATAATTGTTAGCTCTTCCTGATGGATAGACCTGTAATTATTATATAATGCCCTTCTTCATCTCTTGTTACAGCCTTTAATTTAAAGTCTAGTTTGTCTGATATAAGTATGGCTACTCCAGCTTTCTTTTGACTTCCAGTGGCACAATAAATAGTTCTCCATCCCCTCACTCTCAATCTGAAGGTGTCTTCAGGTCTAAAATGAGTCTCTTGTACACAGCAAATAGATGGGTCTTGTTTTTTTATCCATTCTGATACCCTATGTCTTTTGGTTGGTGCATTTAGTCCATTTACATTCAGTGTTATTATAGAAAGATATGGGTTTAGAGTCATTGTGATGTCCGTAGGTTTCATGCTTGTAGTGATGTCTCTGGTACTTTGTCTCACAGGATCCCCCTTAGGATCTCTTGTAGGGCTGGTTTAGTGGTGACGAATTCCTTCAGTTTTTGTTTGTTTGGGAAGACCTTTATCTCTCCTTCTATTCTAAATGACAGACTTGCTGGATAAAGGATTCTCGGCTGCATATTTTTTTCTATTCATCACATTGAAGATCTCCTGCCATTCCTTTCTAGCCTGCCAAGTTTCAGTAGAGAGATCGGTCACGAGTCTTTTAGGCCTCCCTTTATATGTTAGAGCACGTTTGTCTCTAGCTGCTTTCAGAATTTTCTCTTTATCCTTGTATTTTGCCAGTTTCACTATGATATGTTGTGCAGAAGATCGATTCAAGTTACGTCTGAAGGGAGTTCTCTGTGCCTCTTGGATTTCAATGCCTTTTTCCTTCCCCAGATCCGGGAAGTTCTCAGCTATTATTTCTTCAAGTACACCTTCAGCACCTTTCCCTCTCTCTTCCTCCTCTGGAATACGAATTATGCGTATATTATTTCTCTTTAGTGCATCACTTAGTTCTCTAATTTTCCCCTCATACTCCTGGATTTTTTTATCTCTCATTTTCTCAGCTTCTTCTTTTTCCATAATTTTATCTTCTAGTTCACCTATTCTCTCCTCTGCCTCTTCAATCCGAGCCGTAGTTGTCTCCATTTTATTTTGCAGTTCATTGATAGCCTTTTTTAGCTCCTCCTGGCTGTTCCTTAGTCCCTTGATCTCTGTAGCAAGAGATTCTCTGCTGTCCTTTATACTGTTTTCAAGCCCAGCGATTAATTTTATGACTATTATTCTAAATTCACTTTCTGTTATATTGTTTAAATCATTTTTGATCAGTTCGTTAGCTGTTGTTATTTCCAGGACGTTTTTCTGAGGGGAATTCTTCCGTTTGGTCATTTTGGATAGTCCCTGGAGTGGTGCGGACCTGCAGGGCACTTCCCCTGTGCTGTGGCGTATAACTGGAGTTGGTGGGCGGAGACTCAGTCAGACCTGACGTCTGCCCCCAGCCCCCCGCTGGGGCCACAGTAGACTGGTGTGTGCCTTCTCTTCCCCTCTCTTAGGGGCAGGATTCACTGTGGGGTGGCGTGGCCCATCTGGGCTACTTGCACACTGCCAGGCTTGTGGTGCTGGGGATCTGGCGTATTAGCTGGGGTGGATCGGCAAGGTGCACGGGGCGGGGGGGGGGGGGGGG
>NW_026057584.1:77843660-77853224 GCF_023721935.1 Panthera uncia | reverse complement strand
GGGGTAGGCTCAGCTTGCTTTTCCTTTGGAGATCCGCTTTGGGAGGGGCCCTGTGGCACCAGGAGGGAGTCAGACCCACCAGAGGGATGGATCCGCAGAAGCACAGCGTTGGGTGTTTGTGCGGTGCAAGCAAGTTCCCTGGCAGGAACCGGTTCCCTTTGGGATTTTGGCTGGGGGATGGGGGAGGGAGATGGCGCTGGCGAGCGCCTTTGTTCCCGGCCAAGCTGAGCTCTGTTGTCGGGGCTCAACAACTCTCCCTCCCGTTGTCCTCCAGCCCTCCCGTTCTCCGAGCAGAGCTGTTAGCTTATAACCTTCCAGATGTCAAGTCCCGCTTGCTGTCGGAACACACTCCGTCCGGCCCCTCCGCTTTTGCCAGCCAGACTCGGGGGCTCTGCTTGGCCGGCGAGCCGCCCCTCCGCCCCGGCTCCCTCCCGCCAGTCCGTGGAGCGCGCACCGCCTCGCCGCCCTTCCTACCCTCTTCCTTGGGCCTCTCATCTGCGCTTGGCTCCGGAGACTCCGTTCTGCTAGTCTTCTGGTGGTTTTCTGGGTTATTTAGGCAGGTGTAGGTGGAATCTAAGTGATCAGCAAGACGCGCGGTGAGCCCAGCGTCCTCCTATGCCGCCATCTTCCCAAGATCCCCCAACAATTAGAAATACATGAGAGATCAAGAAAGATGTAAATTGAACCAGTTTACTCTATATTTATATGAACACTTAGAAGAATAAAAAGTGATTAAAGCATAGCGTTATTCATGCCTGTTTTATTTTATTTTATTTTATTATTTTACTTTATTTTATTTTACTTTTAGTTTATTTATTTATTTTGAGAGAGAAAGTGTGTGTGCGTGGACACATGTGCGCACGTATGGGGGAGGGGTGGAGAGACAGGGAGACAGAGAATCCCAAGCAGTCTCTGCACTGTCAGCTCAGTGCTCGATGCGAGGCTGGATCTCACAAACTGTGAGATCATGACCTGAGCTGAAATCAAGACTCAGATGCTTAACCGACAGAGCCACTCAGGTGCCGCCATGCTTATCTTAAAAGGTTTCCATTGAAAAAGACATATTATGGAATAAAACATGAGAATTTATCACCAGTTTTAAAATAGTCAACTAAAAAAATCTTCCATCTTATCTGGATTATAAATTGTTGAAGGTAATGAGTTGTGCATATTTATATTTATCTCAGAAACATGCAATACTTAATGATTGCCCATATTTTACAAAGAAAACCAAAATATTGACCTGCATACAACTTGCCTGCAGAACCTCAAGGAAACAGCAGATTTCCATTCTGGTGCAAGGTCAAGCTTCTTAAACTATGGGCTTAGAACAGTGGTTCCCAATGAGGGGGGGGGTAGTTTTGCACACCCCCAGCGGACATTTAGTGATGTCCAGAGATCATTGTGATTGTCACACTTGGGGGGGAAGGGGCTGCTACTGACATCTAGTAGGTAGAGGCCAGGGATGCCGCAAACATGTTAGGATGCAAGGAATAGGCTCCCACAACAAAGAATTATCTGGTCCAAGATGTCAATAGTGCAGAGGTTCAGAAACTGGCTTACACCATGGAAAACAGTACGGGTATTTCTCAAAAAAGTAAAAACAGAACTACCACATCATCCAGCAATCCCACTTCTGAGTATATACAAAATAACTGAAATTAGGATCTCAAAGACAAACCAGCATTCCCACACTCACTGCAGCACTACTCCTAATAGTCAAGATGGAAACGACCCAAGTGTCCATCAAAAGATGATTGGATAAAGAAAATGTGGTGTATACATGCAGTGGAACATTATAAAAGAAGGAAATCCTGCAATTTAACAACATGGATAAACATGGAGATGAAATAAATGAAATAAACTAGTTACAGAAGGGCAAACACTGCCTGATTCCACTTATATGAGGTACCTAAAATAAACTCATAGACAAGAATGGAGGTTGCAGGGGTGGGGTGGAGAGGGAGAAATGGGCATGGTTCAGTACATATAAAGTCTCCATTTATATTCAGTGAGATGAGTAAGTTACAGAGATCTGCTATATTATGTAGTGCCTATAGCTAATAGGAATACTGGCTATAAACTCACAAAGGGACACTGGGAAGCTTTTGGAAGTGATAGACATGTCTACTGCCTTGATTGTGGTGACTGTTTCATGGGTATATGTTTATGTCCAAGTCTATCAAACCATACACATTTTTTTTAAAGAAACTCTGGCTTAGAATCATCAGCTTTGCCCTTAATGATCAGTTTATTTTTTCAAAATTAAGTGGACATATCTAGAAACATGTTTGTGTTTTTCTGATTAACAGGGAAACTATTTACCAGCCAACCAACTATAGCTTGACCTTTCAATAAACATCTCAATAAGAAGATAAGTAGGATGTAAGGCAACTAGTACCAAAGTTCACCAATATTTATAAAGCTGGAGTTGTGATCACACACACCTTGCATATCCAGAAGAGCATGTAGGTATCTCCTGTGAAAGAACTGAAACCATCACAGATGAAAAGACAACTGCCAGCTTGGAAGGCTTTGGGAAGACCCAGCAGATCCCGTGTGACTGGATCTCAGTGGAGTCCCTACATATGACACCTGCTGCTGGAGTAGAAGGAATGTAACAATAAAACAATCGCCTGGAAGGACTCTGAGGTGAATTTGGGTCTAGTAATGTGCTGGTAAAGGGTTGAATAAAGAGGAACTGCCACATAGAGCTTAGGACTATGTGCCATAGAGAGCTCAGTGCCCTGCAGAACACAGAGTAAGTGTTCAAAAATATATTAGCTATAATGAGGATAATGAAAACGATTGTCATTGTTATTATGAATACCAAACGAGTCTTTACAAAATGAGCGCCATTGTTTACCCCCAAACTTCTCCCTTCCATATGCTTTGTCTGTGACAACTAGAAGGGCATTAAAGAGAAAGCTAGCTGGAAACCTCAATACACTGACAAAAAGAGATCTTGTCTTGACTCCTCCTCTCAATGTGGCAGAAACAAACATTTTGAAACAAAAGTGGAAAGGGCTGGGGGGGGAAAGGATGCTACCAATTTTCACAGTAAGAACATACAACAGCTACCCTCAACCATATGTACTGGTTTGTCCCCTTCCAAAATATGTGGTTTGCCATCGTGGAGGCACAGCATGTTTTCCATTTGCCACAAAAGCGTGCATTTATTTTTTTTAACACAACATTTATTCAGCGTTGACTAAAGTCTGTTAGTTCATTCATTCCATCAACAAGTATGTGTTAAGCACTCACCTACAGGCAGGGTACTATAGGAGTCGCAAAGATCTGTAGACTGTCTTTCCTCTCAAATTGTTCACAATCAGGCAAAGAGAATGGTAAACTATACCAAGAGACAAATATGGATGACTCCAGAGACTCATTTCCTTTCTGTCCATTTGGCTAGTTGTGCAGAAAGCTGGCTCAGCTCAACAGAAAATAAGCTGATACCAACCACTGGGCTCCAGAGGCTTTCCTCTTCTAATAAGGTCACTTCCCTGACCAGGGAGCTTCCACTGTTATACAATCACATCAATGTGCCCTGGCCGCAGGCCCTATAAATACAGAGAGCGTTATCTACCAGCTGTGGCTACAGTGCGTGCAGATATTCATACCTGGATTAAGCTATGGGAGGAAAGCTCAAAGGATTGCATGCATTCTACTGTGTCTGCTTATTATTTATTCTCTAAATAAAACCCATGTTATATCTGCACTGTGTAGCATTAGCATTCCTGCAAGTGACTCCTTGCATACGACACAGAATTGGCAATGGCAGCATGTCCAGAGATGCAAATACCATGTTAACTACATCTATAGTTTACCATCCCAACTTTGTATAGATTTATGACATTTAAAATTTTTCTTTTTGCACAAAATAGATTCAAATTATTATTGACTGAAGAGTTTCCTAAAGTCAAAAGGCATATAAGAGAGTTGAGTGAATCCTGTTCTCTAAAGTTCTGTAACACATGGAAGGTGTGCTTTAGATTGGAGCCGACTGTAGAGTCAAGTTCTCTTGAGGGGTGAGCCTAGAATCTTGACCAGGGTAGCCTCAGGAAGTATGGTTCAAAGGAGAGATCATGCTCAACTGTGGGTTGATCTGGGGCCATACTAAGGTAAGCCTTCTGTGAATTCTGCTTAGCAGCTGAGGGTCTGCCAATGGGGGTGGTCTGGAATGCATGAGGAATCTCAGGACAAACTTGATTTGCAAATACAGACAGGCTTACATCTATCATTACAGCCATCATTGGCCATGCCCTCACCTTTAAAGAGAGACTATTGAGGCAAATGGGGTGCCTTGGTTGCAAAGTGTAAGAAGGCACTCACTGTCAAAATGGTGCCAGTGCCAACTCAGCATATGCATGATCCTGAGAGTGAGTGCCTCCTTACAGTTGTGCCCTGGGCACCTCTGCCTTGAGGAGACACCATCCCCAGGATCATGCAAGTTTAGGTTGGCATGTGCACATTTCAGAGAGTAAGCACTTCCTTAAATTTTGTACCCTAGGCTCCTCACTTGCCTCACCGCTCACCCCTTCCCTTCTTCCTCTTTCCCATTTGGTGCCCCCTTAATTTGTACATTAGTCCTCCATGAACATTTTGAAGAACTAGGATCTAGCAATGTCTAAAGGAAACATCAAGACCAGACCCACCATGATAACACATCTTAACTTTGAAAAAAACCTACCCAGACTGAACTCTTCCCTCATGGAAAACCAGAATATACCTTGAAAAGTTCAGATAAAACAGGACTGAATTCCTGACTCATTTTTCTTCCTGCCAAGATGAACACTAAAAAATCCAGCTTTAAAGTCATTGTGCAATGGTTGTGATTTCCAAATTGAATGCCTTGTAATTAGCTCCTCCTATATGTTTGGTAATCCTATTACAGCAATTCATTAAGCATCACACCAATTTAGGCATTATTAGGTGTCAGAATGTGTCTTTCTTTTGTGAATATTAATTAATAGAATATTTGTGGAAAGATTTCATGTTATATCTTTTTTTTTTTTTTTACTTTATCAGTCCAGAGTCTTTACTGGACTGGTCTTTATAGTCCTCAGACCTATACCAGTCCAATGTAATTTATAATTTGGTTCTTTATTTACCAAAGAAGAATTTCCATCTAAACATGAAACTGTATTTTATGATAATGATACAACGGACAAGCGAAACAATGCTAAGTAGCTAGTTACGATCAGTCTTCAAGATTTTGACAACTGGCCTTAGAATCCTTAGCCTTTGTCACTTAAACTCATTTGATTGGTTTAGGAAGTTTGAAAGAGCTTCACAAACATTGCTCTTTGGAAACAAGTCACAGTTTCACCATCAAAGGATGATGTTTGTTGCAAATGCCAATCTAACTATCATATGGTGAATCTTGGTTTAAAACAGCATAAATGAGAGTGGGTGAGCCACATGGATCTTGTCATGTCTCATTTACACATTCTTCATCCAGGAGTGTATTCATTTCATATTCTTGCTGTAACGAATGACCACAAACTCCGTGCTTAAGCCAACACAAATTTATTATTTTATAGCTCTAGAGATCAGAATTACAAAATGTGTCTTACTGGCCTCAAATGAAGGTATTGGCAGGGGTACATTCCTTCTGGAGACCATAAGGGAGAATTCATTGCAGAGGGTGAGGGGAGAATACGATTCCTTGCCTTTTCTAGCTTCTAAAGGCTGCCCATATTCTAAGCAAGTAATGTGTGGTTGAGCCCTTCGGGTGCTGCCAACTCTCTGATTCTTTCTCTTCTGCCCCTCTCTTCCATTTATAGGGACCTAGTGATTACAGTGAGTCTACTGGGATAATCCAGGATAATCTCTTCATCTCAAAGTTAGCTGATAAACTACCTTAATTCTCCTTTGCCATGTACCCTAAGGTATTCACAGCTTCTGGGGATAAGTATGTGGACATCTTCGGGATCCACAGGAGTTTATATAAAATCTGCCCTGTGTGAGGCAAGGGTTTTTAAGACTCATGACATTTCAAGTGTTGGATCTTTGGCATATACAGTCTGGAGTTTTCTGACAATCAGAACTTTCACAAAAAATTTTTTTTACAAGGCAGTTGTAAATCACACAGGCGATTTTCCTATCATCACTTTGAAACCTTTTGAACTTCACAAGTCAGTTTCACAAAGATTTGAGTTGATTCTTAAGGACCAGGTCTAGTCAATACCCAAGATGTGTAGATTTTGCTTACTGTGAAATAACTGCACATTGGAATTTATCCACATTCCTATTTGTGAACCTATGAGGATTGTCAGACTGTGTAAAGGAATGGTGCTTGCTCCCTAACCCACTCTGCAATGACGGGGCCCCTAAAGAAACAGCAACCTGGGCTTCTTAAGTACCTGTCTGAATGTCTGTGAGACAACAGCCAGGACCATGGTGATATGGAGAGCATGTGACCTGCCTGAAAGTATTGCAAGTAATTTTTTTAAAATAATAATTATTCTCAACCAAATATACTGCAGGTCATAGGTGGCCCCCAGCCACCCCTGCTAGAGGCTGCTTCCATTCTGAGCCTGGCTCCAATTCCCACAGTTCCAGAGGATTCATTATGGCTACTGTGCTATAAGAACTTCACTCTACTTTGCCCTCCCAATTCCTTCCCATCCTTAAACAGTCTGACATCTCATCTTGCTCTTCTACACAGGCACTAGATCTCTCACGAGTTAGCTTGATTTTTGGTGCATTGCTGACCAGACTCTGAACTTCTCCTGTGCTCTGCCCCGGTGCTGGCATCAAGACTATGATCCCATGTGGCCCCAGGCTTGCGGACTGCTAGAGCCGTTCATGTGGCCTTTCTGTAGGAGCCACTATGTGAGAGGGAGCCTCACTAGAGGCCAACGGATGGCCTGTAGCTGATACACCATTTTTCAAGTGCAAAATATTTATATTTGGCTAAATAGTCTCAGATTGGCCTACAGAAACCTGATGGAAAAAGTTGTTTCTGGGGGTCAGACAATGTAATCGCATTAATAAAGCAGAAGCAACAGCACAGGACTGAGACAGGAAACTTGGATTCTATTCCCAGTGCTCTTCAGATCAGTGGGGTAACTCTAGGAAAGTTCTTCATCCCCAAATTGGCCTCAGTTTTCTTATACGTAATATGAAGAGGGTGGGGAGATTACTTCCTGTCTCAATACACCCCAGTATTCGTAAAGCGAGATGGGAGCAAGTGATAATATAACACTGAACTCAGGCAGTCTAATTCCAAAATTTCTAATAGTTTTCTATGAGTTTCCACTTCATCTCCACTCAGGAGTGCTGGTTTTTAGCTATAAATCTCTGATATATTTATATTTATATTTACATTTGTTTCATATACACACACTTACACTTAAAACTATATTATATATATGTGTGTATGTATGTGTGTATGTGTGTGTAAAATCTATTCTAAAATCTCCTAAAGTACAAACGTACACACATTTCCCACAGAGAAAGTTGTAACATGGAGGTAAATTACATATAAGGTAGAAATCCTAAGAAGCTTTAACGATCTCTGAATCAATAAGAGAAGTTCTGGAATATAGCTACTTTAGGAGGTTTCAGAATAGATCCCACTTTGTCAAACATTTCAGACAGGCATTTTTCCAACCTAGGGTGTTAACAATACTTATGACATCCATTTTTCACCCTTTAGAATTCCAAGCCCTAGAACACAGCTGATTGTATCACTTTTTAAGGAATCTCAGACAATGCCTCAAGATTGAAACTTCCTGACTGATTTACACAAAGCTGATCATTCCTTCTTTGCATTGTGCTATTGTCGTCTGTAATCCTACCACTCCTATTATGGTGCATATCACATTGCATTGTACCTGTTTACTCCTCTGCCTCTTCCACTTGTCTGTGATCTCTCTAAGGATGTTCACTGGATTTTATTCATCTTTGTATCCCCAGCACCCAGTGGAGTGCCTGGCACATAAAAGCCATTCAACAGTATTGATTGAACAAATGACTAAGTTCATTGCTAAGAAAGTTTACCTGCACTCTAAGCTACTTGAGGCATTTCTATTATTTTCTGATTAAATATCAGAGAATGAACAGTACAAGGATGTGGCTTTTAGCTAAAACATTCTATGTATTTAGTAGTCACATGACAAAAATAACATAATAATTTGGGGATCTAGGTCATGATTTTATTTGAACATCTGAAGCAATTTCTGAGCATCCTTTAAAAGTGAGCTCCTGGGGGTGCCTGGGTGGCTCAGTCAGTTGAGCATCCAACTCTTGATTTCAGCTCAGGTCATGATCTCACAGTTTGTGGGATGGAGACCTGTGTCAGGCTCCGTGCTGACAACACAAAGCCTACTTGGATTCTCTCTCTCCCTCTTTCTGCCCCTCCCCCACTCATGTTCACAGGTGCTTTCTCTCTCTCTCTCCCTCTCTCTAAACAAATAAATAAATACACATTAAAAAAATAAGCTCCTGAAGTTGAGGTACCACCTTCATATCAACCTTCATACCAAACCTGTAGAGCGACATTTAAAATTCCATCAGGTTCATGATGTTGCTGCTGAATGAATTCCGTAAGTCACTCATGGGAAAATATCCATCATTTTGGAACTGTGTACATTATGAATACCTGAAACTTAGATGAGTTTTGAATACAGTTAGGGAACTATGCATATTTCTTCTGAACTCAAAGGAACAGAGTGAATGGGATGCTTGTAGGATTTGTGAACTTCAAACTTTAAGGACAGAAAAAAGGAATGGGGGGAGGGTGAAGATACCAAGTATTCCAGGGAAAGGCCTCGGAAGATTGTGTCAGGGTAGCAACAGTGAGGCAGTGGAAAATGGCAACACCCAGGACATACTTTGAAGTTAGAAGTGACAAGAGTTCCTGATAGACTGCTTTGTGAGAGGAAGAAGAGCTCAACCTGATTTCAGAGTGTTTGACCAAAACAACTAAAAGAACTGAGCTACCGATTGCCAAGATAAGAAAGACTGCAAGAAAAGCAGGTTTGGGGAGAACACTGGAATGCAGATTTGGACACAATGAATTTGTTTGCCTACTAGGCAACCAGGTGGAAATATTGAGTAGGCAGCTGGATATACGAGTGTGGACTTCAGTGGACAGATCAGTGCTGGAGCTATCATTATTGGATGGGAACATTAGAATAAAATGAGTATTTATTTATTTTTTATTTTTTTTAATGTTTATTTATTTTTGAGACAGAGAGAGACAGAGCATGAACAGGGGAGGGGCAGAGAGAGGGAGACACAGAATCTGAAGCAGGCTCCAGGCTCTGAGCTGTCAGCACAGAGCCCGACGCGGGGCTCGAACTCACAGACCGCGAGATCATGACCTGAGCCAAAGTCGGACACTTAACCGACTGAGCCACCCAGGCGCCCCTAAAATGAGTATTTAAAGCTCACAGCTGGATGAGATGAACAAGAGAATGCATAAAGATAGAAATAAAAGATATCTAAGGATTCAGTCCTGGGTCGCTCCAAGATTGAGCACGCAGATGATGAACCAGTAAAGAGATCTGAGTACTAGTGGCTAGAAAGGTAGGAAGAAAACAAAGGGAGTAT
>NW_026057584.1:77460421-77537647 GCF_023721935.1 Panthera uncia | reverse complement strand
AGTTTTTAAGAGTCTCTTATGCTTTGGCTCTCTTCCACTCTAACCTCTTTTTTTTTTCCTTCCCCTCCCCCATGAGTTTCTGTTAAGTTTCTCAGGATCCACATAAGAGTGAAAACATATGGTATCTGTCTTTCTCTGTATGGCTTATTTCACTTAGCATCACACTCTCCAGTTCCATTCACGTGGCTACAAAGGGCCATATTTCATTCTTTCTCATTGCCACGTAGTACTCCATTGTGTATATAAACCACAATTTCTTTATCCATTCATCAGTTGATGGACATTTAGGCTCTTTCCGTAATTTGGCTATTGTTGAGAGTGCTGCTATAAACATTGGGGTACAAGTGCCCCTATGCATCAGTACTCCTGTATTAAGATCTACTTTCTTAGCAACTTTCAGATATACAATATGGTATTATTAACTTAGTCACCATGCTATATATTACATCTCCAGGTCTTATTTACCTTACAACTAGAAGTTTGTATCTCTTAACCACCTTCACCTGTTTCACCTACTCTCCACCTCCCACCTTGGTAATATTGACTTTAATCACTTGATTCAGTGGTGTCTATCGGACTTCCCCACTGTAAGGTTACTAAATAATTTGTGGGGAGATACGTTGAGACTACAGATGGTCCCCAACTTAATGATGGTTTGACTTACAATTTTCTTACTTTATAAAGGTGTCAAAACAATATGCATTCAGCAAAAGCTTTACTTCAAAGTTTGACTTTTGATCTTTTCCTAGGAAAGTCATTTGTGTTCAATACTCTCAGGATGCTGGGCAGACGCAGTGAGCCACAGCTACCAGTCAGCCATATGTCATGGGGGTAAACAACTGATGTTCTTAAACCATTCTGTACCCGTACCACCATCCTGGTTTGTTTGTTTGTTTGTTTGTTTTACTTTGAGTACAGTGTTCAATAAATTACATGAGATATTCAATACCTTATTATAAAATAGGATTTGTGTTAGATGATTTTGCCCAGCCTTAGGCTACTGTAAGTGCCTGAGAACGTTTAAGGTAGGTTAGGCTAAGCTACGATGCATGGTAGGTTAGGTGTATAAGTGCAGTGTTAGCTTATGATACTTTCAACTTATAACAGGTTTATTGGGATGTAACCCTATCACAAGTCAAGGAAGATTGTTCTGTAGATAGTTTATTATACTTTTTTACTCTAATTTTAGCATCTGTTGATGATTCTTGCCTGAAATAATTATTACTGTGATGTTTGCCAAATGGCAATTTCCTATTTTCACCATTTCTTCCATATTTATTAGTTGGAATTCTACTGTGAGGGAGGACTTTCTCTTCTTCCTCATTTGTTTAATTATGTTAGTATGGAGTTGAATTCCTATTTTTATTCAAAGAGTTATAATCCCCTGCTAAGATTATTTATTTTGTTGCTCAAATTGCTCCTGATTGGCCATTTGGAACCCCTTAACATTGTTTCCTGTATCCTTTCAAGATATATTCATCCTTTTTTGAGCACTTCCTTACTTTTTGTCACTGCAAGGTATCCCAGGATCATTGTATAGTTTTCTTGTCCGGACCTGGAATCAGCCATTGATAAGGAACCTTGGTTCCTTTTAGCGATGGTATTTAGAAGACAACATCAGTATGTTAGGTTTGCTCATTGCCATGAAGTATTTCTGTTCCTTGGCCCTCTTCATGAACAGAATTAGGTAATACATGTGTATATACATATACATATACATATACATATACATATACATATACATGCACACATACCTGTATTTACATCTATATTTATTTCTGTATATATCTATATAAGCTAAAATCCATAAACTCATGACAATACCTCCAATTCCAATCTAGCACTAAGAGGTTGACTAGTTTTCTCCTTTTCTATACCTATAATTCTTTTCCAACAGTGAGAAACCTAGCCACAATTATTTTTAATGTATTACTCCTTTGATCGATTCTCCTATATGTAACCCATCTCCTAGAAGCCATCACCACCCCTTTTCTTGCATGGATGCCTGCCTCACTACACTTAGGCTGTAATATGCTGTCAGTGTGGTCCTATGAACTGGATGCCTTCCTCATCCTGCTTGGACTCTGACACTTTGTGCCTGGCCAGCCTTCTCAACCCTTTACACCTTAACTGAGTCCATAGCCACCTGTAGAGGAGTAAACATAATCAGGGCTTAGTTAGCAGAAAAGGAGGGGAAAGTGAATTTTGGATAGGTTGCCAACAATGCCTATTATGGTACCCATTCCCATTTTGATATTAGTAACCCACTTTTTCTTTGGAAAACTATGCTTCTCAAATTGTCTTTGTGATCTGAGTGAGGGTCCAGTGAGAGTGGGCTTAACCATATTGCAAGCATTTGACCACTGTGGTTGGTTCAAGGATGGGCACATGACATAAGTCCGGCCAATGAGAGCTAAAAGGATTATATAGAAATAGAATCTCTTTCTACTGGAGTTGCCAAGCCTGGGGCTGCTGATAATCATCTTGCTTATCCATAAAGAAAGCCAGCCTAAAAGAAAAGCAGACCTATGACTTGGAAAGAGAGAAAAATTTCACTTATCATTGTTAGCCATGTGGATACAGCAATACTGGAAGCTAGAATACTGCTGGGCTAGTCAGTTATATGAGCCAATAAATTCTTCCACTTAAGCCTATTTGACATGGGTTTCTGTCACTCACAACCAAAAAAGTTCTAACTGATACAGCTGGGCCTTAGATGACTTTTATATTCTCCCAACAGCTCAGGAGGGCTTAAGTACCATAATTCTTAGCCTAATATAGTGGGATGAGACAAAAATGAAAACATGGAAACTCCATGGGAAAATCAAAGTGTTAATAATGATTTAAAAAAAAATCTCTGTGGACCCTAATATATTTTAAAATTATATGCCAGTCTTAACCATCTGTTTCCTTTCCATGTGTGAAAATGGTGACAACAATACTAAAACTTTCAAATCACTCTGCCCAAATATCAGGCAAGGAATTATGAGCATACATGTTAAAGCAGCTTCAATTCCTCAAGAGATCCAGCTAGGTGAACTCTTCATCCTCTTCTCTACTGTGTTTCTATTCATCCTCTAGATGAACAACGGCCAGAAACAAATACTGTTATTAGACTCTTGTACATATGGCTTACATAACTTTTCAAAAAGCAAACTCCCACGAGAACGAGACTTTGAAGGCCACATCTGGGCATCTCAAGAAAGAAGTTCCAAAAGGAAATCAGAAGCCACAAATGAACAAAATGGGTGCTGGAGTCCAAAGGCAGGGATTTGGTTTTCTATGTTTATGTAGTCATCCGCCTGGCATTGAGAGGGAAGTCACCCACCCCCACCCCCATTATGCACTGCAGCATCTTGCCTTGGGGTTAGCAAAGAAAAGCAGACAAAGAGAAGCTGAGTCAGCATGACCCAAATGGCAACTGTGACAAGAGAAATGTGACGTGAAGCAGCTTTTCGTACAGCTGTACATCTGACATGGTCTCTTCAAACCTAAAAGGAGGAATTTTAGTTTTCTTTCTTTTGTTCTTTAAGATGACAGATTTCTCTTTTCCTTTGTCTCCTGCAATTTCTGCCTCCACCCCACCCTGTGTGTCAGCCCCGCCCTGGCTTGAGGTGGTGGTGGCGGTGTGACCCAGCCCTGTGGCTGAACCCCACAGTGACTACTCAACTGCCATTCAGTTCCCAGTGGAAAAGACTTAACAGCTGTAATCCTATAATCTTTTCTTCAGACAATGACTCTATTTCACTTGAAGTAGTTAAAATGAATGGCTTTTGTCATTTAGAGTCTGGGCACGTATGGATTTAAAAAATCAAACCATTAAAATTGCAAAGAATATTTCTTGCTTTGAGGACAAATGTGATCTCATCATATGAAACACATGTTGGAGAGCTGTTTATTCTTATTTCCTCATCCTTCTGAAGTTTTCAGATAGCAAAGCTACTACTCTGGCTCATGCTAATCAGGTAAGGAAGATCGTACTGAGAGGGAATATAGGTGGAGAAAGTTCTAGCCACACGGTATTTTAGAGGTCTGCTAAAGAGAAAACAAATAAAGCTTCGTATATGGCTGTGTAAGGTCACTAGCAATTTATTATTAATTATCACAAAAAGAATAACTTTAGTGGGTAAATTTAGATTTTTTTTTTTTTAAGACAGTGGGTCCAAATTTTCTCCTGGAGACTACAAATCCAAAGCCCGAACCCAAGGAAACCCCTGGATAAAAGAGAAGCTTCACGACTCAACTTTTTACTGAACTTTCACACTTCTAGAGTGATCTAAGGAATGAATTGATTTTGCACCCCAGTGAGATCTTTGGAAGATGGAAAACATCTCTTGGTTCCTTTGCTCCATTAGTTCCTACGTAATCAGTCACCACACCTAACAGAGTCCACTTCCTAAAGAGTTGTGGTGTTGGTTTGCTCGTCTATAGCTCCATTTGTTCAAGGCTCTGTCATTTCTCCCCCCAGTTACTGCAAAAGTCTCTTAGCTGCTTTCCTTGCCACAGTCTGGAATGAGCTTTCTAGTCTGTATTCTGTACCGTCCCTCCTTTGCATAACTTTTATTGGTGACTCCAAATTGCATCCATTGTAGAACACATACAGTCCTTTTTGTCTGGTCCCACTTGTTCCTCCTGCCTCAGCTCCCCCACTATCCACTGCTTGTTACTCCAAGATACTAAATTACTTGGAAGCTGTCTTCCTTCTCTGAAGAGGAAGGAAAACAGCCTTCCTCTCATTTGAGCCTTTCCATTTGCTGCTTCCTCCCCTAGGAACTCCTTCGGCCACTTTGTCGCTGGTGAAATGACTACTGCTAGAATTTCAAAACTTAGCTGAAATGCCAACGCCTTTCTGACATCTTCCCTGGCTTTTCATCTGCTTCCAGGTGAGAAGCCTTTCCTATTGCATCCTGTGTTCACTTCCATTATGTCACTTATATTCTCAGTAGTAACTTTTCACTTCTTTGTCTTACACATCTGGCCTGGGAAAGGCTGTTTCTTTTCCTTCTGCACTCCCATTATCTACCAGATTCTTGGCTTATTGGTGGTGTTCCAATGTTGAATGAATAAATAAATGATGTGGAACATGGAGAATTGGCTTGATTATATAAAGTTTAATATTTTGTGTTTGGTTGGTTTTAATTAGGAATGGCAATGACATCTTTAGGTCACATTTAAATCTATTCAGTTGGACATTTTTAGTTAAGTTTTTAGAAGCTTTGAAGTGTATCTTGAATCTCTGTTTTAGTCAACTGTAGCTGCACTAAATTAAGTATTCAACACAGAACACCGGAAGGCAAACACATAAATTCACCGTATGTGGCCAACAAAATGTGTTGGAAACAAAGGGGAAAGTTACTGATAAAATGTGATGAGGTTTTGAGACAGGGGCAATATTTTCTACTTAAATTTCAGAGGCTTTATTCACAATCACCAGCAAACAAAGGAATATATAAAGTATACAGATTTGTTTTGGAGTATTTGGGAGATGGAAATAGTCTTTCTACTCCCGGTACCTGAGTTTTGTGATCAAACTTTATGCCTTACCACTCCCCTATCTGATCTTTATACCCTAGCAGGGCTAGTTTCCTTACTATTTTCTAAATTTATGATCTTCAGTGCAGGCTTCATGTCCTTGCTCATATATTCCTCAATGTTCTATTTTCTATCCTTTGACTAATCAACCTAAGTTCTTATCTGTTCTTTATTCTCCAACTAAGTCCTATCACCTTCAAGGAAAACTCCTCCAACTATTCTAGCCCGTATGAATAGTACCTTTTCTGATTTTCCACAGCTCTCATGTAGCCTCTTCTCATATCCTGATTCCAACAGTCCGCATACTGGCTGGAATCTACAATTCATTGGCACCTTTACACTGTCCCACATCCCACATGTCTTCCCTTTCTACCTGGTGCAAGTGACCTTCATGGTCAACCACTATAATCACTCTCTTGAATATATTTCAACTGTACTTATGATGCTTGCTTAGCAAAACCCCAGTCCAGGTCCAGCACTCTCTGCCTGTGGTACAACTGCGCTCACATAGCTGAGCATGACTAGAAAATGTCACCAGGCCAACAAGTCTCATTTGAATACATGAACACTAACCTTGAATGGGTTCTTAATACTGCCTGGCAATCTTTTTATATTTCCCTATTTGCATTCACTGTCCCATCCTCCTAGACAACCGTATCATGTTGTCATGTGATTATATATTGGCCTGTCCTCTGGTTATTTAAAGAAACCTGTGTTTGCAAGGCTGTATATCACTTGAAGGCAAGAGTCCATTGTCAGAGGCCCCCTTTATATCCTTAATGATGGTAACCAAGCACAGGAACAGCGTCCTGTAAATGGGCCAAGGTCCTTGAAAAGCTCCCATCCCACCCTCAGGATATGGCAAGAAATTCTGAGAGGCTCAGAAGTTCAGCTAAAAGTAGAAGGCCTAGAGCCATTTGAAATTGCCCCTTACAGAGAATATTGATAGTGAGGGTGACAGGAGAGAGAAAAATGAGAGAGTACTTTATGTTCACTGGAGGTTGCCATCAAGGAGGCAAAAAGCTAATTATCTGGACAACTGGCCATAGATTCAGACTGCCTGAGTTTGCTCCATTACAGTTGCTCTATTACTAACCAACCATGTGATCCTGGGTATGTTCCTTTTTTTTATTATTAAAAATTTTTTTAAATGTTTATTTATTTTTGAGAAAGAGACAGAGTACAAGAGGGGGAGGGACAGAGAGAGAGGGAGACACAGAATCTGAAGCAGGCTCCAGGTTCTGTTAGCACAGAGCCTGATGTGGGGCTCGAATCCACAGACCACGAGATCATGACCTGAGCTGAAGTCAAAAGCTTAACCAACTGAGCCACCAGATGCCCCAATCCTGGGTATGTTCTTAATTGATCTTCATATCTATTTCCTTTTTGGCAATGAGACTAAAAGTAATACTTAGCACATAAAGTTTAGAAAGTTTCGGTGAGATACACATGTCAAGCACCCGCACATACATTTAAATGTCCAATAAATACTAGCTATAATTTTCAGGAATCAGGGGGAGGCTGAACAGTTTTGCTTGAGCTTCTCCAGCTTAAAAGGCAGTGTCAATCCTCTCATTCTGGTTACAATGAGCATTAGTATATTATGGGGCATTACGTTTTTGAGACCCTAGACACTTTGTTAAGCTCTCTAATGCCAGCTTTCTCACTGTCACCCAGTTCATGGACCTTCAGTTAAAGAGGCCTGTGAGGCATATTTGAGCTATTTAACTCTTCACATCAGACCTCGGTCTTCCAGTTGGTAACACTAGCAGCTGGCCTAGGTGATAATAAAACTTGATGGAGTGAATTGGATTTTGAAGAAGGATGTAGGAGTTGACCCTGCCTGCGATAGAAATTTATAGAATTCCCCTCACTTCACATCATGGTAATTTGAATGAACAAACATACAGACAACTTCTGATGAGCAGAGAGAACTCTACAATGGGCCAGTCAAAATCCCGGAAGATGACAGAGCTGGCAACCTGAGCCAAAAAGAGCTTTGATGCTGTTTGGATTCAGTGTATGATAGTCCTCTCTGTGCATCTGGTATGTCCTCCTCTTAACATCTATCAATCTCTTGTTAAGTTTTGTGCTAGGTGCAATGAGAATATAAACCAATGCACAACATTGTCCTGTCTTCAAAAAACTCACAGCCTGGCTGGGTCAGAGACCCTCAAATTCACGCACTCGAAGTTGGGGATATGGTGTGGAGTCAAGTGTTAGACTATGAGATAGTGCTCAGAGAAGAAAGCAATCAGAGCCTACATGTGGCAGGATTACTAGCAGACCCTCATCCGTAATATTGCTATGTATGTATCTGTTTAGAAGTTTGTGTGTGAACGTCTGCAAAATTTAAGTGTTTGATCTAGAGATCTAATCTTCTGGTAAACACCGGCTAGGATAGTTTTCTGCTTTAAAAAGCAACATGGAGTCTCAAGGGTCCATCAATTTCACATGTATACAAAGTTCTTACCACTTTCTTCAATGCCAGACACACATACAAAGGCTAGACTATCCCATTATATGCCCCAGGGAGAGAATACATTGATAATGTTGTCATGTAATAAAGGGTAAACTCTAGCTGCAGCTCTGTGAGAGAATATAGAGAGAACAGTTGCATAAAATAAGGGAGAGAAATGAGTGGGGACGGGTGATCCAAGGACACACCCCTCACATACACCTTTCCTTTTGCTGCTCGTCTCTGCTGTAGCCCTTAGAGGTGGACTCAATGGAATCGGGTAGTGTTCGTATATGACAAAGTCTCCAGAATCCCTGCCTCCACGGAAAGTGAGGGAATAAGTGGTAGCTTGTGGGTACCCAAGCTTAATTCATTTCTTTAAATCATTCGTTCTTTTTCTATTCAGTCACTGCCTCTCTAGCCTCTTTAATGTTGAAATGTTATATTTGTCTGGGTAAAGATGGAAGGAACAAGTGATATTAATAACTAAAAGTGCACTGTAGAGAGAGGCAGTAATGAGACACATTGTCCTTATAACAGCATTCTTAAAAAACATGCCTGGGCTATAACTTCTGACTGAAGTCACTCATCTCAGTAGGTTTTTCCCTTCCCTATTAACTCTGCCACAGTCTGATAAACTAGTCCACACTACATTTTATGAGATTTCTTAAAGGAAAAAAAAAGCAAAACCTTCTTCTGTCCAATAAAAATTTTCCTAAAATTTAATACTGGATGAGGGAAAAGCCAATGACCCAATTAGCGTTATTATATTTTGGGAAGAATCTGAGATCTGCATCTGGTTTGAAATAATTTGGAGCAGTTAATAATCATCATTTAACACTTATTTTGTCAAAGTCATGTCCCAGCAGTTACTAGTCCTAACCTCATCAAATGCAGATGATAATAATACTTGCTAACGTTTTGAGCTCTTACTATGTGCCAGTCACTTGCTGAGCAAGGAGCTCTAATTGTATTGCTGTTGATTTAAGTGAACAGGGGCTTTAGGCCTCGTTTTGAATCAGCTCATCAAAGAGAGTTGACTGAAGTGGAGAATCACCAAAAAAAATGTTGCATATATCTCTTAAAACATTTTGTTTAATTAAAACATAGAAACTCATATTCATCTGCCAGTCTTTTGATGCTTACCAATAGCTTTTCTTTTAGTATAGGTCTGCTGCATGGAGTTTTGGATGTTTTTGTTTTGTTTGTTTACCTTTCATAAGCAACACCCATAACTAAAGGTTTGTCGTTTCCACATTTATTTTCTTTAAAGAGCAGCAAGAATGTCGGCGTACTTGGGAAGCATCTTAAATGCCGAATCCTTCCAGATTTTTAAGATTGTTACCCAATCTTTTACAGTCATCCAATTCACATAGCAATTGCTTTCCTTTTTTTCCTTTTCTTTCTTTTTAATTTTTAAAATTTCAGTATAATTAACGTATAGTGTTACATTAATTTCAGGTGTACAATATAGTGATGTTACAATTCTATTTCTCAGTGCTCATCATGATAAATGTATTCTTTTTTCAAGTTTATTTATTTATTTGGAGAGAGAGCACCAGTGGGGGAGGGGCTGAGAGAGAGGGAGAGAAAGAATCCTAAGCAGGCTCCATGCTCAGGGTGGAACCCAATGCAGGACTGATCCTATAACCATGAGATCACAACCTGAGCTGAAATCAAGAGTCGGTCACTTAACCAACTGAGGCACCCAGGTGCTGATAAGTGTACCTTTTTTTTTTAATGTTTATTTATTTTTGAGAGACAGAGCACAAGCAGGGGAAGAGCAGAGAGAGAGGGAGGCACAGAATCTGAAGCAGCCTCCAGGATCATAGCTGTTGGCACAGAGCTGGATGGGGGGGCTGGAACTCACACACCAGGAGACCATGACATGAGCTGAAGCGCTTAACCAACTGAGCTACCCAGGCACTCCCCGATAAGTGTACTTTTAATCTTCACCTCCTCCAGTCATTGCCCCACCTACTCCCCTCTGGTAACATAGGTTTGTTCTCTTGTAGTTAAGAGTCTGTTTTTCTGTTCTCTTTTTTACCCTTTGTTTGTTTTGTTTCTTAGATTTCACATATGAATGAAATCATATGGTATTTGTTTTTCTCTGATTGACTTATTTCACTTAGCATTATACCCCTTGATCTGTCCATTTTTGTTGCAAATTTGGCAAATTTCATTCTTTTTTAAGGCTGAATAACATTCCATTGTACATATATACTATATCTTCTTTATCCATTCATCTATTGATGGATGGACACTTGGGCTGCTTCTACAATTTGGTTATTATAAATAATGTTGCAATTAATATAGGGATACAGATATCTTTTTGAATTAGTGTTTTTTGTATTCTTTGGTAAATAGAATCCAGTGCAATTACTGGATCATAGGGTAGTTCTAGTTTTTTCAAGGAACCTCCATCTGTTTTCCACAGTGGATGCACCAGTTTGCATTCCAACCAACAGTGCGCAAGGGTTCCTTGTTCTCAGCATCCTCACAAACGCTTGTTGTTTCTTGTGTTTTGATTTTAGCCATTCTGACAGGTGTGAAGTGATACCTCATTGTGGTTTTTATTTGCATTTCCCTGATGGTTAGTGATATTGAGCATCTTTTCATGCATCTGTTGGCCACTTGTATGTCTTCTTTGGAGAAATGTCTGTGCATTTCTGCCCATTTTCAATTGGATTATTTGTGGGTTTTGGTGTTAAGTTGAATAAGTTTTTTATATATTTTGCATACAAACCCTTTTATCAGATATATCACTTGAAAATGTCTTCTCCTATTCAGTAAGTTGTCTTTTAGTTTTGTTGATAGTTTGTATGCTGTGCAGAAGGCTTTTATTCTGATGTAGTCTAAATAGTTTATTTTTGCTTTTGTATCCTGAGGAGACATAACTGGAAAAGTGTTGGGCAACAGATGTCAGAGAGATTACTGATATGTTTTTTTCTAGGATTTGTATGGTTTCAGGTGTCACATTTAGGTCCTTAATCCATCTTGAGCTTATTTTTGTGTATCGTGTAAGAAAGTGGTCCAGTTTTATTCTTTTGCATGTAGCTGACCAGTTTTCCCAACACCATTTGTTGAAGAGAGTGTCTTTTCCCCATTGCATTTTCTTGCCTCCTTTGTCATAGATTAATTAACCATTTAAACATGGGTTTCTTTCTGGTCTCTCTATTCTGTTCTATTGATTGATGTGTCTATTTTTGTGTCAGTACCATACTGTTATGAATACTACAGTTTTGTAGTATATATGAAATCTGGGACTGTGATACCTCCAGTTATGTTCTTCTTTTTTCAAGATTGCTTTTGGGGTTTTTTGGGGTTCCTTACAAATTTTACTGCTATTTTCTCTAGTTCAGGAAAAATGCTGTTGGTATTTTGATAGGGTTTACATTAAATTTGTAGATTGCTTTGAGTAGCATAAGTATTTTAACAATATTTGTTCTCTCAGTCCATGAGCATGAAATGTCTTTCCATTTGTATGTATCATCTTCAATTCTTTCTTCAATTGTTTTAATCTTTTATAGGTTTCAGAGTACAGGTCTTTCACCTTGGTTAAGTTTATTCCTAGATATGTTATTATTTTTGGTGCAATTTAAATGGTATTGTTTTCTTAATTTCTCTTTCTGGTATTTTGTTATTAATGTATAGAAATGCATTGGACTTCAGTATACTGATTTTGCATCCTGCAACCTTACTGAATTCATTTATCAGTTCTAGTAGATTTTTGGTGGAGTCTCTAAGGTTTTCTATGTATCTGTCATCTGCAAATAGTGAAAGTTTTACTTTTTCCTTACCAATATGAATGCCTTTTATTTTTGTCCAATTGCTGTGGCAAGGACTTCCAGAACTATGCTGAATAAAAGTGGAGAGAGTGGACATCTCTTATCAGGAATTTTGTTTCTGATCTTAGGGGGAAAACTCTCATTTTTTCCCCATTGAGTATAATGTTTACTGTGGGTTTTTAATATATGGTATTTATTATGTTGACGTATGTTTCCTTTAAAACAACTTTACTGGGGTTTTTTATCATGAATAATGTTGTACATTGTCAAGTGCTTTTTCTGCATCTATTGAAATGATCATATGCTTTTTATGCTTTCTCTTATTGATAGGATATATCACATTGATTGATTTGTTAATATTGAGCCACCCTTGCATCCCAATAAGTCCTACTTGATCATGGTGAATGATTTTTTTAATGTATCATTAAATACAATTTACTAATATTTTGTTGTGGATTTTTACATCTATGTTCACTAGAGATATTGGCCTGTGGTTCCCCTGAACCCTTTTTTTGTGGTGTCTTTATGTGGTTTTGGTATCAGGGTAATGCTGTGCTCATAGAATGAATTTGGAAGCTTTCCTTCCTCTTCTATTTTTTGGAATTGTTTGAAAACAATAGGTATTAACTCTTCTTTAAATGTTTGGTACAATTCACCTGTGAAGTCATCTGGTCCTAGACTTCTGTTTGTTGGGAGTTTTTTGATTACTGGTTCACTTTCATTGCTGGTAATCAGTCTATTCAAGTTATGTATTTTGTCCTGATTCAGTTTTGGGGGAATGTATCCATTTCTTCTAGGTTGTCCAATTTGTTGGCATGTAATTTTTCATGATACTGTTTTATAATCCTTTGCATTTCTGTGGTGTCAGTTGTTATTTCTCCTCTTTCATTTCTGATTTTATTTATTTGGGTCCTTTCCTCTCTCTCTGTCTCTCTCTCTCTGTCTCTCTCTCTCTCTCTCTCTCTCTGTTTCTTTCTCTTGATGACTCTGGATAGAGGTTTATTAATTTTGTTGATCTTTTCTAAGAACCAGCTCCTGGATTTATTTATCTGTTCTATTGGATTTTTAGTTTCCATTTTGTTTATTCATGCTCTAATTATTATTTCCTTCCGTCTGCTGGTTTTGAGTTTTGTTTGTTCTTTTTCTAACTCCTTTAGGTGTAAGGTTAGGTTGTTTATTTGAGATTTTTTTCTTGCTTGAGGTAGAGCTGTATTGCTATAAACTTCCCTATTAGAACAGCTTCTGTCTCATCCCAAAGATTTTGGACTGTTGTATTTTCATTTTCATTTGTCTCCATGTATTTTTTTATTTCCTCTTTGATTTCTTGGTTGACCCATTCATTATTTAGTAACATGTTATTTAACCTTTATGTATTTGTGTTCTTTCCAGATTATTTCTTGTGGTTGATTTCTAGTTTTATAGCATTGTGGTTAGAAAAGATGTATGGTATGACTTAGATCTTTTTGAATGTATTGAGACTTGTTCTGTGGCCTAATAGGTGATCTATTCTGGAGAATTTTTCTCATGCATTTGAAAAGAATACACATTCTGCTGTTTTAGGATAGAATGTTCAAAATACATCTATTGCATCCATCTGGTCCAGTGTGTCATTCAAAGCCACTGTTTCTGTGTTGATTTTCTGTTTGAAAATCAACTGATTGATTGTAGGTGGGGTGTTAAAGTCCTCTACTATTATTGCATCATTATCAATTACTTTCTTTATGTTTGTTATTAGCTGCTTTATGTATGTGGGGACTCCCATTTAGATGCATAAATATTTATAATTGCTTTATTTTCTTGTTGGATTGTTCCCTTTATGATTATATATTGCCTTTTTGTCTCTTATTACAGTCTTTGTTTTAAAGTGCCTTTTGTCCAATATAAGTATTGCTATCCCAGCTTTCTTTTCACTTCCATTTGCATAATACACTCTTTTTCATCCCTTCACTTTCAATTTGCATGTGTCTTTAGGTCTGAAACAAGTCTCTTGTAGGCAGCATATAGATGAGTCTTGTTTTTTTATCCATTCTGTCACCCTACGGTTTTCAAATGGAGCATTTAGTATATTTGCATTAAAGTAATAATTGATAGGTATGTACTTATTGCCATTTTGTTAATTTCTCTCTTGCTGTCTTCTCTAGAAATTGCTAGATTTCTTTAGTGATGTACTTGGATTCCTTTCTCTTTATTTCCTGCGTATTTATTACCAGGTTTTGATTTGAGGCTACCATTAGGTTTATATATAACATCTTATACATACAGAAGTCTGTATGAAATTGATGGTCACTTAAGTCTGAGCCCATTCTTTACTCCTGACCCTCCCCCTACCCACATTTTAGGTATACGGTGTCATATTTTACATCCTTTCACTTTGTGAATCTCTTGACTGATTTTTATAGACATACTTAATTTACTGCTCTTGTGCTTATTTTTCTTACTCCTGCTTATGGTTTTTCCTTTCCACTCAGATCTCCCTTTAACATTTCTTGTGAGGCTGGTTTAGTAGTAATGAATTCTTTCAACTTTTGTTTGTCTGGGAAATTCTTTATCTCTCCTTCTATTCTATATGATAGCCTTGCTGGATAAAGTATTCTTAGTTGCAGGTCTTTTCCTTTCAGCACTTTGAATATATTATGCCATTCCCTTGTGGCCTGCAAAGTTTCTGCTGAAAAATTAGCTGATAGCTTTATGGGATTTCCCTTGTGTGTAACTGTTTTCTTTTTTCTTGTTGTTCTTAAAATTCTCTATTTATCACTATTTTTTTGCCATTTAAATTACCATGTGCCTTGGTGTGGACTTCCTTTGGTTGATTTTGTTGGGGATTCTCTGTGCCTCCTGGATCAAGGTTTCTGATTCCTTCCTGAAATTTGGGGAATTTTGAGGTATTAATCCTTCAAATAAATTTTCTGCCTTCTTCACTGCCTTTTCTCTCCCTCTGGGATCCCTATAATATGAATGTTATTATCCTTGATGGTATCATTAAGTTCCCTGAATCTATTTTTCTTTTTTTCTTTCTCCTATTTTGCTTGATTACTTTCCATTACTCTGTCCTCCAGATCACTGATCCATTCTTCTGCTTCCTCTAGTCTACTATTTATTCCATCCAGTATATATTTTTTAAAGTTTATTTATTTTGAGAGAGACAGTATGAGTGGGGGGAGGGGTAAAGAGAGAGGGAGAGAGAGAGAATCCTAAGCAGGCTCCACACTGTGAGCACAGAGCCCAACACAGGGCTCCAACTCATGAAACCATGAGATCGTGACCTGAGCAGAAACCAAGAGTCTGATGCTCAACTGACTGAGCCACTCAGATGCCCCATCCATCCAGTATATTTTAAATTTCAGTTATTGAGTTCTTCACCTCTGATTGGTTCTTTTTTATGTTTTCTATCTCTTCAGTAAGGATGTCACTGAGGTCCTCCAGTCTTTCTTCAAGTCCAGTGAGTATCTTTATGACCATTTCTTTCAATTCTCTACAAGGCATCCTACTTATCTCCATTTGGTTTAGCTCTCTTGCTGTGATTTTTGCCCTGTTCTTTCATTTGAGTCATATTCCTCTGTCTCCTCATTTTGTTTAATTCTCTCTGTCTGTTTCTATGTGTTAGCAAAGTCAGCTATATGTCCTGCTCCTGAAAGTAGTGGCCTTATGAAAAAGAGGTCCTGTAGTGCTCTGCAGTGCAATGCCCACTGTTCACCAGAACCTGGTGCTTCAGGGGTATCTCCTATATGTGTTGCATGCACCCTACCATTGTGGTTGAGCCATGTTTGCTTTCAGTCCAGTCATCTGCAATGCCTCTGTTTGCCTGTTGTAGGAAGGTTTGTATCCCTGTGTTGTTAATGGACCAGTCTGGAGTCTCCCTGGGCTCAAGCTGGGTTGGACCACGTGTTTGGCAGAGATACAGTAGCATGGAACTGCATCTTGCCCCTCATATTTTTCCTTGAGAGGTTTTAGTGGGCAGGCCCTGTGGTCAGATCAGATGTCTGCCCCCCAAAACTGCAGGGGCTGCAGTTGAACTTGTATATGTGGTTATTTTCCCATCTTCCCAGGGCAGAAGTCACTTTGGAGTAGTGCTGCCCCCTGTCGGAGCTGCTTCCATACTGCCACGCTTGTGGTGGCACTTTGATGGACTCCTGTCAAAGATTTGTTGGAGGGAGTGGGTCTGCAAGAGAACATGGGAGTTGGGTGTGTCATTAGCAAGCTAGGTAGAGAATGTTGGTGCTGCACTGGTTCTTGTGTCTGTGTATCTAGGCTGGGGAGGGAAATTGTGCCCACCAGGTCTTTTGTTATTGGAGAAGTCTACAGATCTTTGCCCCTCCAGTACATGTTCTGAAATTAGTAAATAGATTTCCTTCCCATATACCCTGGGCATTTTTAAAACTGCTGCTTCTGTGCTATACTTCAGCGGGGTTATTTGTTATACTGTCTCTTTAAGGGTGGGGACTCAGTTTCCTATTGCCCTCTAGATCTCCCAGCTACTGATTATAAGAGCTTATGAAGTTAAGCCCCTTCTGGTTTTCAAAGCCAAATGTTATGGTAATTTGTCTTCTAAGTGTGGGTCTCCTGTGTCTGGTGTGCCTGGTGTAGGGTCTGCTCCTTTCCCTTCCTTGTGCTTTCAGTGTCCCTCACTCTCACCGACAGTCTTGCAGTTCCTGACAGTTTGATTCCTGACCATGTCTCTGCCCTTCCGATCCTTTTGATGTGGACTGCTGTCTACATTTAGTTGTGGACAGACTGTTCTGCCAGTCTTCAGGTCCTTTTCTGGGTTATTTACACTGTTGTGGGTGTTATCTAGGTGTGTCCATTGGACAAGGGGAGCTTTAGATCCTCCTACTCTGCCAACTTCCCAGGAAGTCCCCCACATAACAATTACTTTTCAGTGATTTGCCTTTCCTGAAATTTTTCAAAAGCATTCAACTTGATTACATGCATTTTTTACATTAAATTTTTTACAGTTTACATGTATTTTTTATCTCTTTAATTAAATTAACTAATTGCAATAAGTACAACAGTCATAAACAGGTTTGGGAATAAACACAATGACTTATTAAGAATTATAATTTAATTGGTGGGGGCAGAAGTGTGCATGCATGCACGAGAGTAGATTACTAGCTTCAGCCAATAACTCTGCAGTTACCCCAAGATCATTGAGAAGGGCAATTATTTAGCCTCTCTTAACCTTAGTTTCTTCATCTTCAAAATGAGGAAGATAGTCCCTACTTGTAGGATTGCTACTGGGATCAATGAAATAATTTATATAACATATTGGCACACAGAAGGAGCTTAATAAATAGTGCCTCAGAGGAAAAAAGGGCCAATGAATTCCTCCCCTTTGTTCACCATTGTAATTATAACAGAGCTATTTTTCTTGCCTGAAGTGCCATTCCTCTGTCATGGTTCATCTTATTCCTAATTCCTACCTATTGCTTCGTTTGGCTGGGTTATTCCATATTTATTCTTCCCTTTTAAATAACTTACCATATACACCACATTTTTTTGCAGTTCAATTCAATAAATGTCAAATTCTTACCATAAATAAGACTGTAGTCATAACTTCAAGAGATATAATGGAGAACAAGACACAGACTCTGTTTTCAACAATTTCCAGTCTAATTAGTGATATAAAAGATGTACACAGTTGGACGTCATTAAAATTAAAAACGTCTGTCAAAAGATGACATAAGTGTTTAAAAAGGCAAGCCACAAACTGGGGATATGTTTTTTGTAGAATATATATCTGACAACGTTTACACCCAGAATATATAGAATTCCTACAAATCATTGAGGAAAATAAAGACTTGACTGGGTACTTCACAAAAGAGGATATATCCAATAAAAGTGTGCTTCACATCATTAGTCATCAAGGAAATTTAAATTAAAATCACAATGTGATACCACTTTGTATCCAACAAAATGGTTAATAAAATATTTAACTGAATATTTAATTGTTAAGGATATGAAGCTACTGGAGCTCTTTTCCACTGCTGGTCAGGGTATAAATCAGCACACCCCTTTTGGAAAACTGTTTAGCAGTATCCACTACACCTGAATGAACACTTACCCTATTACATATCAGTTCTTCTCCACAGACACACTATCAAAAATATGTATCAAATATATGCACCAAAACATATATACAAGAATGCTTATAACAGCATTATTTATAATATCACCAAACTAGAAACTACTCATAGCAGCATTATTTATAATATTAACAAACTAGAAACCACCCAAATACCCCTTTTAAAGACAAATTGTGATGTATTCATAACATAAAATGTAATATACAGCAATGAAAGTTTAAAAAATTGTTGCTACACTTAAAAACATGGATGAATTTCAAAAATGCAATATTGCGTTAAGGAAGACATACATAAAAGAATCCAAACTGTATGATTCCATTCCATAAACTATAAAAGCATTTAAACCTAATCTGTGGTGATTAGTTACCTTTGCAAGCAGTGACAAAGAAGGGAATTAAAGGAAGCTTCTAGGTTGCTGTGATATTGATCTGCATGGTTGTAACACAGATGTGTTAACTAGTAAAAGAATCATCAAGCCATTCACTTACAACTTGTGTACTTTTCTGTATGTATGTTATATATCTATAAGAATCTTTACCAAAAAGGGAAAAGAATTAGCTTTTCAGGGAGAAAAAAAAGATGAACACAAGAGAAAACATGAGAAGTGCCATAAAAAGATTACAAAGTGAAATGCTGTGGAGTAAGAGAGACTGTATCAGGATAGACAAAATCATGGAAGCTGAATTTAGTTTGCCTGGGAAGGACAAGGGTGAGATACGACAGGGCAAGAGTATTTCCACTGGGAGAGATAGCAAGCATGAAGATATAGTACATGTCCAGGGAACCACAAATATTCCAAGTTGGCTGGAGTATCACAAGAGGAATAATGGGGGAAAACAAAGTCTGAAAAATAGGTTACAATTCCATTGAGTGAGGCCTTGACAATCTGGTTCAGGTATATGCATTCTGTTCAATAGAAAATAGAGAGCCATTGAAAAATTTTGAGCAGTTTACACCTTTGTACAATCACACGAATGGTAGTAGGAGGAAAACGTAGGAGCACAGGAAGTAGAAGCCAGGCCATCAGTTAGGAGTTTATCTCAAATGGACTTAAACCTTAGGACTTGAACAAAGTTGGAGGCAGTATGCATGGAAAGGAGATGTTGAGTGCAGGTGTTGACATAGAAAGACACCTCATAGAACTTACAAAACTGATTGGACATTGGAGCAAGGGAGACAGAGTGGTCAAACACAGATACCCAAACAGTCTGTGCAGCAGGATAAGGTTGTATTCACTGTGAGAAAACGTTAAACTATTAAATCTTCTTATTTCCCAATGTTCTATTTCAAGCTTCAGATTTTCTAAGAGCAGAGCACATGTTATAATTTCTTATATTCCCAATTCTTAACCTGATGCCTTTCATATAAAAGTATTCATAAGGACATTTGTTTTTGATTGTTATCATGACAGGGACAGCATGTGGCCAAGGCTTCCCCTCACTGCTTCTAGGTAGACTACAAGTGTGACTTTGCTTTCAGTTTTAGCATTGCCAATTTCAATAGTGCTCTGGCCCTACAAACTAGTTGAGCAGGAAAGTATTTCCAAAAACAATCCAAGAGTTATCACGTGTCAAACACTCTTGAGTTAATACCAAAAGACATCTGGATATATGAGTCAGGATTGTTCTCCCCAAAAAGTTCTTTATTCAACCAATATGTATTAAATATCTTCTATGTGTCAGGCACTTTAAGGAACCCACAAGATTTGTAAAACTCTTTTTAAGTGAATTTATGGGGTTTCAGATTTTAGACATCAGAAACAAAGATGTCAATGGGTACCATTAATGACACTTGGTTGGCAGAATATCCTTAAGTAACCATATGTTCAGTCCCCAGGGACAATTTAAATTTGTCCTACAGTCATCTTGGTTCACTGTTTTGTAAATATAATCCTTAGACTTTGTATTATTTTCTTTAACTTCAGCACCTGGGCTGTTCATTAAGCCAGAAACTGACCTTCTAAAATACCCTCTGAAAAGCTGTGTTGAGTATTTGGTCTACAAAAACAACTTTGAATTGTTTCCTAAACAAGACTGTGGTTTTTGTTTTCTTTGGATCTTATGAGCTAGACCAGTGCTGTCCTAAAACATTCTGTACTGATGGCAGATGTTCATTTTGAGCTGGCTAGACAATAGCCTGTAGCTACTACTAAGCACTTAAAATGTGGCTAAGGTGACTAAGGAACTGAATTTTTATTTTATTTAAATTTAACTATATTTAATTTAAATTTTAAATAGCCACGTGTGACTAGTGACTACCATATTGGACAGCACAGCCCAGGGTGTTAGTAGTTAGCTCTCTCAAGGGTGCTCAACCATCCTACCAACAACACAGCTTAATGTGGAGTATATTCTGTGCAGAAGATGCTGAGCTTTCGTGTTTAGTATCATGCTGAAGTTTCTCAGGAACTTGGAGGAATAATAAGAACTTCTGTGTAGTTCATTGATTTGACTCCACAAGCAATTATTGGCCACTTCCTCAGTACTGGACCCAGTACTAGTAAAATGGTTCTTGTTTGGAGGAAGCCCACAAACTAGATAGAATCAAATAAGCAGATAATATACATTCAATGTGGAAAAGCTAGAAGAACACAGGAGGAGAATACTTCACCAAGGGCTTTCTGGTCAATCCTGAACTGAATCTTGAAGGCTCAGTATGAGTAAGCCAGGCAAAGGGGCAAGGGATAAAGATGGAAGGAGAAGAGTATTTAATTAAGGCAAAGGGAGAAGTATGGGCAAAGCTCAGTGCTGAATCAACATTTTGTTGTTGCAATGAAAAGTACAAGGAGAAGAATGGCAAGAGACGAGGCTAGAAATGTAGACATGGACCCAGATTCAAGGGGTTGATTCATTTTACAAATATTCATTGAGGACCTGCTATGTACCAGACATTATTTGAAGCTAAGTTCTTAGAACACAAAGATGATCACATGACTTGTCCTCGGAAAGCCCAATATCCATTAAGGAATACAGAAACATACGCAACTCTACAAAATTGTGAGACACTACAATAGACTAAAAACAAGATGCTTTGAGGACACATAAAAGGGGTACATATCCAACATCGGTGTGGGGGAAAACCTTCCTCAAACATTCCCAAGAGTTACAAAAAGTCAAAATGAAAAGGCAGAGATTGTAACTCTTGTTGGAGAGAGAGTTGGACAACTTTCCTTAGTGGCAGGATTGTGGAGTACAGAACAAATGGGTACATCCCAAACAATATTTCACTTAATTTTCACTTATATATGTAATGTATAAAAATTGTACTGCCCATTAATTCCTCTGATATTTTGGATAATTCAATATCCCTGCTATAGACTGTGGAAGGAAAAAGAGATCTAGTAACTGATAGACAGTTGGGACTTTTGAAATAAAGTATCTTTTAGGTATCATCTCTTTATTTTCACCAAAAATTGCTCTATGACTTATGATTATGTTTGAAAATTAAACCACTAAGTTCTCTCATTTGTATATTGCTTCATCCAACATTTGCTGAGGGCTTTTTTTTTAATTAGAGCTTTTTGAGGACAGAAACCCTATCATTCACCTCTTTTTCCCCAAGCATGGAGTCCAATATACAGAGTTCAAATAATATTTGTGGAAAAAAATGAATGAATAAGTGAAAGAATGCCAGACAGGTACTAGATGTTACAAATATAAGAGTTCAATATAATGGCTTCCATTGACAAGCTCATGGTCCAAGAGGGAAACCAGAGACATACTTCCATCTAATGTAAAGTTGCATTTTTTAGAGTGTGTTTTATGGAACTTTGGTCTTGAGACATGATTTAAGAAAAGATAAGTCCTGGGTCAATTAAGTATGTGGAAAGTCATGTGTAGCATATCTCTTCTTTTATGGATTTGCAAATCACACTAAGATATAAAAAACCTTGAGAACTCCTGTGATAAAGAAACCTGTTTAGCCAACCATTTGCCAAACTAATGTGATCTATTCTTTTTGCATAATATCCATTAACATGCCACAGAGCTAATGTCCTAAAGAGAACATTTTGGGCATTTCTGATAAAACGTGATAAACACTTTTTTACACTTTTCAGAGATATCATAAATATATAATGATGTTATCTGTTTTTATGAATGCAATGTTTATTTAACATTTAAAATGCAATCAAAGTAATTCACCATAGTAACAAACTAAAAAGAAAAACATGTGATCATCTCACTATATGCAAAATAAGCATTTGACAAAATTCAGCACATTTTAATGATAAAATCTCCTGGCAAACTAGAAAAAGAAAGGAACTTTTTAACCTGATAAAAGGCATCTATGGAAAACCTATAACTAACATCTAGACCGAATGCTGATCTTGGTAATCATTTTATAATACATATGCTTATGAAATCATCACATTGTACCCTTCCTATATTTTTCAATTATTCTTCAATAAAGCTTGGGGAAAAAAGACTAAGTGCTTTCCCACTAAGATCATGAAGAAGACAAAGATATCTGATCTCACTGCTTCTATTCACCATTGCACTGGAGGTCCCCAATGGTCAATGAGGAAAGTAAAAGAAATAAAAGGTATCCAAATTGGAACGAAGAAGTAAAATTCTTTATTCACAGATGTCATGAAACTCTATGTTGAAAATCTGACAAAAAAAAAAAAAAAACCTTTTAGAACTAATAAATGACTTAAGCAAGATTGCAGGATGTGAGATCAATAAATAAAATTCAATTATATTTCTATATGCTAGCAATAAAAACCAAGAACCAAGTGATAAAAATATCACTTACAATACCATCAAAACATAAAATACAGAAAGATAAATTTGGCAAAGATATGCAGATCACAGAACATTGCTGAGAGAAATTAATGAAGAGAATAAGTGGAAAGATATAGTCTGCTCAGAGATCAAATAGTCAATACTTTAAAAATATCAATTATCCCCCTGTTTAATCTATAGATTTGAGGCAATCCCAATCAAAATACCAGAATTTTCTTGAAGAAATTGACAGCTTGATTCTAAAATTCAAAAAGAGGGGCGCCTGGGTGGCGCAGTCGGTTAAGCGTCCGACTTCAGCCAGGTCACGATCTCGCGGTCCGTGAGTTCGAGCCCCGCGTCAGGCTCTGGGCTGATGGCTCGGAGCCTGGAGCCTGTTTCCGATTCTGTGTCTCCCTCTCTCTCTGCCCCTCCCCCGTTCATGCTCTGTCTCTCTCTGTCCCAAAAATAAATAAAAAACGTTGAAAAAAAAAATTAAAAAAAAAAATAAAATTCAAAAAGAAACACAAAAGACCAAGAATAGCACCTCCCCCCCACCAAAACCTTTATAAAACAGCAACAAAATCAGAGGACTTACAATGCCCAATCGCAAGATGTATTATAAAACAACAGTAATCAAGACATGGTATTGACATAAAGATATTTGAATAGATCAATGGAATAGAGTATATAGAGTATAGAAATAGACTGACATATATAGTTAATTGACTTCTGACAAAGATGCAAAAGCAGTTTAAAGGAGAAACATGTCTTTTCCACAAATGTTTCAGGGATAACTCGAAATCCATGTGTAAACAATCTACTTTAGTCCATACTTCACGCCACATATAAAAATTAATTCAAAATAGATCATAGGCCTAAACATAAAAACTGAAACTGAAGTTTCTAGACAAACACATGGAAGAAATCTTTGCGATCTTGAGTTAGGCAAAGATTTCCTAGACACAACACTAAAAGGAAAACGTGATGAATGAGATTTCATCAGAATTAAGAATTTCTGCTCTTGGAAAGACACTGGTGAGAAAATTAAAAGATAAGCCACAGACGCTAGAAACTATTCACAAATCAGAAATCTGAAAAGACTAAAATCCAGAATGTATATGAGTATCTCAAAGTTCAATAGTAAGAAAACTCAATTTTTTAAGTGATTAAAAGGTGTGAAGAAAACTTCATCAGACAAAATATGTGGATGATAAATACGTGGATGATTAAAAAAATGCTCAACATAATTTTTTACTAGGGTAACATAAATTAAAGCCACAATGACATACCACTGCATACCTTTTAGAATGGCAAAAATGAAAAAGCTGATCATACCAAGTGTTGTGAGGTTTTGGAGTGACTGGAAACTCTCATACACCACTGTTACAAACTCTTACCTACCACTTTGGAAAACAGTTTGACAGTTGCTTAAAAAGCCTATCTAGTCCAAAGAGATGGAGTCAACGTACTTTTTCCTACTTCTTCCACTAAGTGCAGCTATAACCCCTGCACATTATGTATAAAATAAACATAATAAAATTCTGAAAGGTAATGAGAAAACAGACTGGTTAGGAATCTTGGACCTGGTGTGGCAGTGAATTCCCTGGGTTATTTGTTTGTTTGTTTGTTTGTTTTTTCCATCATATACCTGTTGCAAGAAGCTTATAAACCAGAAAAGCCACTAAGTATGGTCAAAACAAAAACAAAAACAAAAACAAAAATGCCTCAAGAAAGGCCTGATCACGCTAGCTAAAGAACAGGAGAGGGGTATCCTAACAAGACAAAAAAAAAAAAATTACATAATAACTGCTCTATTGCAGCCAAACACCACAGAAAAACTATGACCCTATCCATGACCATGTGGAAAACCTTGCCAGGCTGTAGTGAGGTACCCAAATGCCATTGCTGGGATGGTGTCAGGAGGCCAAGTATGAAACTGGGACTTTCATCTCTGCTGGATGGTAATGAGGTCCTTCTTCCTCTGCAATATCAGTAGAGACTCCTTAAGGAATCTGGACTTGTACCTCCACACAGAAGTGACAAGATACCCCTCTCCCTTTTCACTAGGTGATATCCAAAAAAGTCAAGGGCAAAGTTAGGACTTTCCTCATAGCCCAGGTGCTAATAGGGCACCTCCTGTGGTGTCAGTAGAGACCACAGTGGAGAGCTGGAACTACTGCCCCACGTAGCAGTAATAAAATTGAGTGTGGAACCTGGATTTCTACCTTCATCTTCCAATAATGAAGCATTACCCTCTTGCCTTCTCCTACCGGATTAGTGTCAGAGGAAGTCAGCTAAAACAGAATATTTTATCCAGAGTCTCATAATATCCTAAATATTCATATTTCGATTGGAAATCACTACTCATATCAAGAACTAGGAAGATCTCAAACTCAATGGAAAAAAACCTCAGTAGATGCCAACATTGAAATGAAATTGAGATGTTAGAATTATCTGACAAGGATTTTAATGTATCCATCATAAAAATGCTTCAATAAGCAATTATAAATACACTTGAAACAAAATGAAAATGTAGCATCTTTCTAAAGAATTAGAAGAGATCAGCAAAGAAATAGAAATATAAAGAAGAATCACATGAAAAATTTAGAACTAAAAAAATACAACAAACCGAATCGAAATGTCAGTGGGTGAGCTGAACAGCAAAAGAGAGGGGGCACAGGATGAAGATAGAACAATAGAAGTCACCCAAACTGCACAGCAGAGAGAAAACAGACTGAAATAAAGAGAGCTTTAGGGACCTACAAGATTATAACAAGAAATCTAACATTCATGTTATTGGTATCTCAGAGGGAGAAGAGTACTATCCCAGTACTTGCTGTGGTTTCCACAGGACCTTCCCACCACGCAACTGAGATAATCAAACAATAGTTTCATGGACATTAAAGGAAGCAGGAGATTAAAACATAAAGTTGGGGTGTTCTCTTGCAAATGAGCACCAACATTCAAAAACTGAGCAGTGCCTTCTCAAATGTTTAACCCTATGAACAGCAAGGATGTAGGCCAGTGTTTCCCAAAGTCTGGGACATATACATAAGGACAGGCTGAAAAATAGGGGTTGGAAACTTTCCAAATTTAGCAAAAGATATAAGCCTACAGATTCAGGAATCTTGGTGAATTCCAAACAGGATAAATTCCAGGACATCCATACTAAGATGGAGTAGAATCAAACTGCTGAAAACAAAGAGAAAACAGAAACAAAATCTTGTGGTATTTGGTGGGTTATAGGACTACAGGAGGATAATGATATTTGTCTAACTCAGGAGGAAAATTATAAATGTATAATGCTTTGAGAACCTTCATGTAAATCTCCATATTCTCTTTCCAAGCTTCTACTATGGTTTTGAGGCATGTGATAGACACTGACCAGTGCTAATCATGACAAATAAAACTATTCATTGTAGAGATCACTCACTTAGAAGTAAAGGTCGATCTAAATGCAGCAAATTCAAAAAGTCTTTCTAATAATTTGTGCTTACCAGGGAAGGGATCAAAGACTTGGAACAGAACTGAACCTATTGTATTACATAACCCATTGCATATGAAGTATCTTCTAAAACAGTCCTTCTTCCTGGTAGTAATTGTTGGCATCATATTTCAGGCCACATGAATTTCTAATATTGACATATGAGCCATAAAAGCAGGCTTTTAAAAAATGAAGTGATACCTCTATGATATATGTGCTGAAGGCCATAGCTATCAGTTGCTTAACACTTACTGTGTAGGTAGAAACTGCTTTAAAAAGAGCATTATAAATGCTGGTTCTTTCTTTTTTTCTTTATCCCACCTCTGGTATTATTGGCAACAGTCGGATAATTGAATTCCTTACGGGAAAATTCTTGTTCTGTTACATGTTCTGGCTTTATTGATATGAAAATCTCAAAGGCTTTCCCTTACTGAGGCTTTGGCTAGGTGACTTCAACTCTGAGAAGATGCTTAATCATGAATGGCTGTGTCCAAATTCCATTGTTAATTTTGTGATTTTGCTGTGAGCCATGGTGGGGTTTTGTGGAACTGTCATGGGTTTTTTGTTGTTGTTATTTGTTGTTTGTTTGTTTGTTTGTTTGTTTTGCCCTTGAAACTGCTTCCAGGTTTTACTTCATTTGTCTGTAAAACATGGACTATGTCCATGACCTCCCATGCTTCGTAGCTTGTGATGATCATAATAACATCATGTATTTTATATAGACCATTATATATACATAGATATTTATTGTCTTCATACTCTTCAAGGCAGAGATTTTGTAATTTATCCAAGTAACACATTAAGTCAATGGCAGAGCCAAAATATGAGCTAGAATTTCTTCAATTGCACTGCTTTGCTCTTATCACAACACTGATTTTGCAGACATTGAAAGTAAGAATAAGGAAGAAAAGATGAGGCAGCTTACCAGATTGAGGTAACAATGTCTTCCTGTGACAAAGAAACTTCTAGTGAGAAAGAAATACAAGGTCCTGCCCACTCTCCAGCTTCATCTCTTGCACTCTCGCCAGTTGCTTTCTAATTGGCCTTCTTTCCATATTCTGGAAATAGATCAAGAATAGATCTGGAATAGATCGAGCTACTTTCCACGGCAGAACTTTCAAACAAACTATTTGCTTCAGGTGGATGCTCCTTTACTCCCTCAGCCTCCCTCACCTGACCTTTCATGTTTTTGTTGACTTGTCCCTAGTTCCCAATCTAAGTAAGACCCATGTCACATTTAACTCAAATTTCCACCAGAGCAGAGCTAGAGACAAAGACTATTGTATAGTAGGAGTGAGAACAGGAGAGTAAAAGAGGGAGTGCATTATCGAATTGACCGCAGCTATGGGCGACTAGTTGCTTGGTCACACAGGACTTTCTGGGAGTCTTACGAAATGCATTTGGCTGCTTAGCCATTGGCTTCTGTGGGGCATTGGCTGAAAGAGGTTTGGCCAGTAGCTCAATGCTACATGAGGTTTAAAAGTCTCTAAATAACACTCTATTTTTAAGATAGTGCAATCTCGAAAACAGATGGGACTGCTGATCACTGGGATCTCCTATACCTTTGGGCCTCTCAGCCATAACTAAAGCTGTAGCACGTGGATAGAACCAAGACCCGCAAGTTCTACAATCCTTTTACTTACCATACTACATATTGCTTGTGTTACACCTACCACATACCCCAGTGGTTCATGTTCCATTTGAATTTCCTCCAAATCACCAAAAGTAGTAGTCTCAGTAATTGTGATGCTATGGTTTATCAACACACTACCAGCAACAAGTTGCTCATTGCCCTCTAATTGGCAAGTTGATCTAGCTCCAAGTTCGCATTCTTATCCTTGGTTTCCCTTCCACCCAAAGCACAGTCTAAGATAAAGACTTTTATATGAATAAGGAACAGTGGGATGCTGATGAATGTTTAACAACCAGCTCTCCAGAAAAATCATATATGTATATACATACATGTGCAAAAGTACTACAAATTTTTATGGACATAAATGATGCACAGTAATTCCTCCTTATCCACGGTTTCACTTTCCCCAGTTTCAGTTGCCTGCAATCAACCACGGTCAGAAGTAGATGATCCTCCTTCTGACGTATTGTCAGGTCAACAGTAGTCTAACGCTACGTCTCAGTGCCTACATCATTCACCTTGCTTCATCTCATTGTGTAGGCATTTTATCAACTCATGTCACAAGAAGAAGGGTGAGTACAGTACAGTAAGATATTTTGAGAGACCACATTCACTTATTTTTTCTTGCAATATATTGTTATAATTATTCTGTTTTATTATTGTTGTTTGATCTCTTACTGTGACTAATTTATAAATTAAACTTTATCATAGGTATGTATATATATATGAAAAAACATAGTAAATACAGGGTTTGGTAGTATCTGCAGTTTCTGGCATATCCCTGCAGATAAGGGGGGGCTACTGTATAGTACAAAATTCCCAATTTATGCTAAAATGTACAGTTCTCTTTACAGTAAATTCTGTACAGCTTATTGACCCACAGAACGCTTTCATTGATTTTTGCAGAAGTTTTATATCCATAACCAACCTATGTTTGTAATTGACAAGAAAGTGCAGTTTCAATATGACGGTTGATTTATTTACGCTAACAAGTAAAATAAAAGGGAAACTGGGAAGGTGTGTTCAATTTCATTCATTCATAAATTATGTGAATGACTTGCTGAATCAAGTGATAGTTTAGGACGCAGTGTTATGTGCTATTCACAATGTAATTGCAGGAGACACAACACACTTCTAAGTTCAACCTACATTATTAGCATTTTCTCCATCATTTCCTAAAGTCTAGACAATCAAAAAAAAATCAAATTCTAATTTGTAGCGTTTGCCTATTTCTGTGATACAGATACTTCAGCTATGGCTAATATCAAGCTACTAACATAATGTCACTGAATATGCAGGTGGGAAGAGATGCAACATTACACACTGTTGTATAGTATTTCCACCAGATACAATAATAGATGTCAATAACCTCAAGAGCACAGATAATAATAAGATGGAATAGAATAATTAGGAACCTTGAATATTTATTTGTTTTTAAACATAATTTAATTTTAAATTTGTATGAGTTAATTTTAAATAATGCCTGTGTTTACCACCAAATGGCAAAATTCCTGAGATTTGACAACTGGCTCTCGCCCCACACCGCTGGGGTAGGGGAGTGAATGGTGGAATGAGGGAGACACAATACAAGGATGCATTACTGAGTTGAACACTGCTTGCTATGAATGACTGTGTACTCAGTCTCACAGGACCTTCTGAGAATTCTTTGAAATGTGTCTCGAAAGTTCCTGCCATCAGACTTCAGAAAGAGGGAAGCATTGATGCAGTGGCTCCCCACATGGCATTAATCCTCCCACACTCTCGGTTGCACATGCGTGAGTCTTCAGTGGATTCTCAAAGTCATGCTACACCATGAAAACTGAGAAGCTCCGGGTCAGGAGCCTGGACACCAGTAGCACAGGCCTGGTAGAGTTGCAGTCACCGTTGTACTTGCATGGAACTCGTTGAAGCCTGCCTGGAACTAATTACCATAGCAGTCCCTGGAACAGGACATGAGGCCAGATGGATTTGAAGTGGCAAGCAGGCAGCACCTGATTAAATCTTTTACTCTCTCACAGCACACAGCTCTTTCCTTTATTTTTTTTTCATGGCACTCATTTATGTCAGTGGTTTTTTTTTTTAATATTTGTTAATTTTGAGAGAGAGAGAGTGTGTGTACGTGCACCCACACAGCCACACCCCCACATCTCCCCCCCCCCCCCACACACACACACATACATAAGCAAGGGAGGGGCAGAGAGAGAGGACAGAGAATCCCAAGCAGGCCTCGCACTGCCAGCACAGAGCCTGATGCGGGGCTCAACCCCATGAACCTGAGCCAAAATCAAGTGCTGGGGGCCCAGCCTACTGAGCTACCCAGGCACCCCTCAGTATTTTCTTTATTACAGTCATTCCACTGCTTGGCTATAAGTTCTGTGATGTCAGAACTCTCTCTTTGCCTTCTATGGCCCCCAGTACCTGGCACTTGCACTTTCCCCATTATAGGTGATGAATACATTTGTTGACAAACAAATACATAAATAGGACATGACAGGAACTCTTCAGTCGTCCTTTAACCTCTCCCTCCCTCCCACAGTTACCTTCTACCTTGATAAACAACAGCACAAAAATCAAGTTTTGGTATGTAGTAAACATTACTAAAGTTGGGAGTAATGAAATGATGTAGCCACATCTGTTTCCTCCTCTGTCCATTTGGGTGGGGGTGGGGGGGTGGGGGTGGGGTTCCTGTCATTAGGCTCCTCCCACTAATGGGAACGCAATTAACCTTTCTTCCAGTAGTTGGCTCCTTCTCCACTCCCAGAAACACTAACATGCTCTGCCCAGCAACAGTGAATTTGCTTCCTGTCCCTGTCTCTAGAAGCACAGAAACCTCACCAGGAGGATTGAAATTCCCTTCTTTTCATTTTCTTCCCTCTTTTCCCAGTCTCCTCTTGGAAATGAGCAACACGGAGATTTATTTCCCCACTGATGTGAATTATGATACTTCCCCCAGTGAAAAAATTTCCAGAAGGAAAAAGCACCTATGGCTAGTTTGGGTTTGAATTGTCAAAATTTCCAGTCTTCATCACAAATGCCTAATACTTGGGAGAGTACTTCACACATAGCAGAAACCAGTATCAATTCTGTTTACTTTTGCCAGTGCTTCTCAAACCTCAATCATTCCCATGCAATTTTCACATTTTTGACATATTTGTATGCCACCAGAAAGACTGCTTGTTTCACAGTTTCTTTCAATCATGTCACTTTTTTATTTAAATAAGTTTATTTAAGTGGTGAATTGTATATGCCTACCATAAATAGAGCTTTTTGAATTACCTGTTATAACTAGAAAGCAACCATAAAACATATTGTTATGGATTGAATGTTTGTGTCCCTCCAAAATTCATTTTTTGAAGCTCTAACCATCAATGTGATGACCCTTGGAAGTGAGAACTTTGGGAAGTAACTGGATTTAGATGAGGTCATGAAAGTGGAGCCCCTATTATGGGACTGGTGTTCTTATAGGAAGAGGAACAGGCCAGAGCTCACGCTTTCTTGCTCACTAGAGTGCTCAAGCTTGTGTGCACATAGTCTCTCTTTCGTCTCTCTCTCGTTTCTCTCCCTCCCTCCTTCCCATGTGAGGGTAAGTCTAGAAGGTACCCATCTGCAGACTAGGAAGATGGCCTTCCCCAAGACCTGGATCTGCCAGGACCTTGATCTTGGACTTCCCGGCCTCCAGAACTGTGAGAAATAAATGCCTGTTGTTGAAGCCCCCCGCCCCCCGCCCCCGTTTGGGTATTTTGTTGTAGAGCCTGATCAGACTAAAACACATGTATATCATGGCAAGCAATTCATTAATCAAGTACTAGCTTGATAAATACCTGATAAGTGCCTGGAGTGTGATGCCTGTTCTCTCATTGTTTAAAAAAAATAGGTTAGCAAACGTGAGAAAAGTTTTTAAGAACATGGGAGATTTTTCTCTTGACATCATCAGAAAGATTAAAATAGAATTTAAAAGGGAGTGACTTCCCCACTATGGAGGCCTATGATTTGTAAAATTGTATTTGTGTACTCCCCCAAATTGTCTTATGCATGCATATGTCCCAGACTTTGGGAAACATTGGCCTACGTTCTTGCTGTCCCTAGGGGTAAACATTTGAGAAGGCACTGCTCAGTTTTCGAATGTTGGTGTTCATTTACAAGAGGACACTCCAACTTTACGTTTTAATCTCCTGCTTCCTTTAACGTCCATGAACCTATTGTTAGATTCTCTCAATTGCATAGTGGAAAGGTGCTGTTCTAAACCACAACACATACTGGCAGGGAGGGGGGCCTGTCCTTCCTTCAGGCTACATAAAGTGGGCAGATCCCTGAGCTAGCTTTGGTTGCTCTACCTGTAAATGAGGTGTCACAATCAGTGGGAGAAATGAGGCAAAATGACAGGAAGGGGATGTAGAGATTGATCCTACGCCATGTTCTGACTGATCTATGTCAAAGCTTTTAAAACAGCTACGTATAACCATGGGAAAGTGCGTTGTTGTGAACCTTATCTATCACTAGTATTGTAGCAGAAAAGCTGCTGAGAATACGGAACCAAATCATTATTCCCAAAATGTGACAGGCATTGTTTTGCGAACTGATTTGGGGTGGCACACACGTACAAACGTATCCGCAGTCGTAATAGTTCTGCATCAGTTTTTACAACTGTCTTGCTAATTATGGAATAGAGGAAGTTTCTATTTAAAATGAATGCACTTAAGGGGTGCCTCGCTGTCTCAGTTGGTACAGCACACAACTCTTGATCTTGGGGTTGTGAATCTGAGCGCCATGCTGGGTGTAGAGGTTACTTAACAATAAAATCTCGGGTGCCTGGGTGGCTCTGTTGTTAAGTGTTTGACTTCGGCTCAAGTCACCATCTCATGACCCATGAGCTGGTGCCCTGCTTCAGGTGAGCACAAGCCTCACTTTGGGTAAGCTCGAGCCCACTTGGGGTGAACAGGACCCCCGCTTCAGGTGAGCCCCTCTTCTCATTCTCTTTCCCTCTCTCTCTCTTGCTCCTCCTGGGATTCTCTCTTTCTTTCTCTGTCCCTCACTCAGTTGCGCCCCCCCTCAAAAAAAATCTTAACAAGAATAAACAAATAAATAAAACTCATGCATTTAAGTAATACAGGTGAGTCAGTTTAAAGAAATACACTCCACTGATGAACTAGGCATGACATGTGAATATGACCAAATCTATGAGGTGGACCTCAAACAGCTGAAGCTTAGGAAATGCCAGCTCAATCTTTAAGACACTTTTCATCTAAAGCAGTAAAATTCTGTGCCTTAGTTTCCCCCAAAGTATAGTAGAAATTAAGACGCTCATCTATTTTCTAAGATGCTGTGAAAAGTAATTAATAAAAAATAAGGTTGCAAGGGCAGGAGGCTTATGGGAACTCTGTACCTTCTGCTCATTTTTGCTGTGAACCTAAATCTACTCTCACGGATAAAGTCTATTTTAAAAGAAACCAAGGGGTGCCTGGGTGGCTCAGTGGGTTAAGTGTCTGACTTCAGCTCAGGTCATGATCTCGTGGTCTGTGAGTTCAAGCCCTGCGTCGGGCTTTGTGCTGATAGTTCAGAGCCTGGAGCCTGTCTCCGATTCTGTGTCTCCCTCTCTCTCTGCCCCTCCTCCACTCACATTCTGTCTCTGTTTCTCAAAACTAAATAAACATTTTAAAAAATCAAAATCAATAAATAATAAAAGAAACCAAAAAACAAAACCAAAAACCAAAAAGTGAATGGTAAAGCATTTCATGTTATAGGCACAGAAAACTTAGTAACAAACACTCTCCTACTGCAGTTACATGAATAACCCTTTGTTATATACTTAACTGACTGAGCTACCCAGGTGCCCAACCCTTTGTTATATAGAGAATATATGTGTTTTGACCTCCAAATATGCAATCTTAATGACTCACTCTTTACTGTATAATATTCTTCCGAGGTTACATAAGGCAATGTATGTATGTATGTATGTATGTATTTAGTGCTTCTTTTTTATTTTTTTTAAATATTTTTTTAATGTTTATTTATTTTTTATTTTTGAGACAGAGAGAGACAGAGCATGAACAGGGGAGGGTCAGAGAGAGAGGGAAACACAGAAACTGAAACAGGCTCCAGGGTCCGAGCTGTCAGCACAGAGCCCGACACGGGGCTTGAACTCATGGACCGCGAGATCATGACCTGCGCTGAAGTCGGATGCTCAACCGACTGAGCCACCCAGGCGCCCCAGTGCTTCTTTTTAAAAAAAATGTTTATTTATTTTTGAGAGAGAAACAATGACAGAGAGTGAGTGAAGGAGGGGCAGAGAGAGAGGGAGACACAGAATCCGAAGCCGGCTGCAGGCTCTGAGCTGTTGGCACAGAGCTCCATGTGGGGCTTGAACTCACAAGAACTCACAAATGGTGAGATCATGACCTAAGCTGAAGTGGGACGCTTAACCGACGGAGCCACCCAGGCACCCCATTATTTATTTATTTCTAAAAAATGTTGATTTTTTTATTTTGAGGCAGGGGGGAGGTGGGGTTGGAAAGGGCAGAAAGAGAGGGAGAGAGAGAGAATCCCAAGTAGGCTCAGCTGTCAATGCAGAGCCCAACACGGGGCTTGCTCCCACAAACCATGAGATTATGACCTGCGCCAAAATCAAGAGTTGAATGCTTAACTGACTGGGCCACCCAGGCACACCTACGGTTTATATTTTCCAATGCCAGTGTTAACCATAAGAGCATGAACTCCTACACAGAATCTCTGAAATTACACAGTTCTTATTTCATGGCTCCTACATGCATACGCATTTTGTTCTTACCAGAATTCTAGAAAAGCTGCACAAAACTAATTCAACTGTTTCTATTTCACTTCATGATATTGGCACATTCTACCAACACACTACTTTGCCTTACTGGTGAGTAAGGAAGAGCTGAAAGGAAAAGGATCTATGGGTTACCTTATCTTCCCCTTTCCTTCTATGTTGTCATTTCGAGTGTCAGTGGCTGGCTAACAGGGAAGTCCTTTGAGGGAGAAAGGATGTGATAAGGTTCCTTGGTTTTCATGTTAGAATGCCATCACCTTCGGGTGCCTGGGTGTCTCAGTCGGTTATGCGTCAGACTTTGGCTCAGGTCATGAGTTCATGGTTTGAGGGTTCATGCCCCATGTTGAGCTGTGTGCAGACAGTATAGAGTCTGCTTGGGATTCTCTGTCTCCTTCTCTCTCTGCCCCTCCCCCATTTTGTCTCTCTGTCTCTCAAAATGAATAATCTTCAAAAAAAAAACTATAAATACTAAAATTCATGCTAATAATGAAGAAAACTTTTTTTACTTAGAATAACATTAAATAACAAATAAAAATCATCACAAGTCAAAAGAGAGATCACAAAGAAAGGAAGAACCTTTATATTTCAGTACCTTTAACACTACTTTTTTTTCCTCTTTTTGAGCAAAGGGTTCCACAAATGATGTAGGCTTCCCTGTTTGTGAGAATGGTGTATATATACAATCTTGGCTAAACACAGAAAGATAGTGTGGTTTCTAAAGATACTTTTCAGCCCAAATATTTCCTAATTCCTTGTACCTTAGATAATTCTCATGGATCCTTAAAGGATCTTCTAGGCCTGCACTACTGTATGGGACATTTAGAGGCCCTCCCTGAGCATCTCTGCCCCAGGAGAAAGTTAACCAGTACCCCTCTGTGCTGCTACTGTACCCCCTACTCAATTTTACTGTTGTACTTAGAATAAGATGTTATAATATGTTTATAGATGTGTTTTCCGTGATAGGCTTTGGGCTTCTTGAGGAGAAAGACTTAATTTATTTATGTCTGTAATCCCAGGAACCTGGCTCAGAATAAATACTCAGTAACTGTTTGTTAATAAATCATTCAAATTATTTTTTAATTACTTATGTATAGAATAGATTAAGGAATGTCTCTAGAGTAGGTTATTTCTCCCCTGAAATATCTGTCCATTTGTGCCAGAACAGCTCTGGACAAGCACAATACCAAAGAAAGTGTTGCAGTGGGATTTGGATTCTAGTGTCTCCAAAACCGATATTCTTTTCACTATATGGCACTGTTTGCAGTCAGGGGAGAGCAGAATAGAAAAGCAGGAGACTGCCGATTGTGGTTCTACCCCTTGGCTAGAGCTTTCCATATGGCTCAGGGGCCCGACGGTGACCTCATCTGTCTTCAAGCCTGCCCTATATAACAAAATGGAGGGTTGGTTAGAGACATCTAAACCCCACACAGTGTTGAGTTGAGAGTCAACCCTATTTCAGTCAAATGTCTTACATTTGGAAAAGGTGCTCATTTGTTAAAGTTATGTTAGCTATCAGAAATTTAGGTAAATCACGCACATAGTGTGACTTGCATGGGAAAATGCAAACGGTATCGGCGACAAAGATATCTCAGAGCAATCCAGGAGCTGTGGAGAATAGTCAGGCGGCCTCACGTTTTAGGGCGTTTGGACTTAAAGTTAGCAACAGTCAAGAAGGCATTTCTGAATGTCTTGTCACCACATAGATGATATGCTTCCTGTTAGTCTAAACCCGTGGTGGCAGAAATAAGAGCTGAGTGAGCTCTCAGTGGAAAGGAAAGGTAAAGGATGGGATTAGGCAGACCATCAGATCCCTATCTAAGATAATACAGAGTGAGGAAATCATGTTATAATCCAAGTTACCCAGTTAATAAACCAAATCATTATGCCCAAATCATTTTTGGCTTGACACACAGAAATAATTAAATCAAAAAATAAAAATAAAAAATAAAAATAATTAATTCATTCTTCCCTTCCGTGAGTGGTAGAAATGGATAAATCCTAACACTTTGCAGAGAGCTCTCTCTGGTTTCTGTGTGTAGCTGTTCTCATGAGGCACAAATCATAACACCTTCTTGGAATCCTATAACCCCTGGTACAAATGAGCAGTAGCTTTTCTATCTCTCCCCCTTTTTCTTGTTTCCTTCCATCTCACATCCTTAGCCTAAATATATTTACATAGATGCTATAAGCCAGGTTCACTTTTGTAAAGTAATTATGTATATTCCTTTAATGACAAAATATCTGGTTCTTACTGTCGTAAAAACGAACGTCACTGGACTTGATAAATAATAAAACATCCACTGCAGCAAACATAACTTTTATTCTCAATGCTCCTTTCAAGGTAACAGCCTTGGGCATACTAATAGGCTCAAGTCAAGCAAAGCCAGGAAAATTCCATTGATGTAGCAGATAATTTGCCCCTGGCAGAATCCCAGGCCTAAGACCAGTGTTGACTTGGCAAATCAACCTGTATTTTTGAAGTGCTCATTAACTGTAAGTCTTTTAAAAATTGCTTGGTTAGTGTATTTTAGATCACAACCTCCAGGTATAGGCTTAAGAGGACAGCACGAGAAATGGTAGCCATCATTAATGGTAACGCTTGGATCATCTTCATACTCAAAGTCTGTGGTGTGTGTGTGTGTGTGTGTGTGTGTGTTGTGTGATAGAGACAGAGACAGATAGGTAGGCAGGGGAGGGAGGCAGGGGAAGAGAGATAGCCAGTTACCATCCCACGGTTCACAAATGGACCAGCTGTCTTCACAGCAGCAGTGCAGCAGGGAGAAACCACCAGACTTGCTCTCAGGAGACTTGGGCTCTGGTTCTGCCTCTGCCACAAGATGTCAGGGAGTCTGTCAAATCCTGCCACTTCTCTGGGACTCTGATGTAATGAAGAGTTTGAATAAAATATTTGAGTTTCCACCAGCATATAATATTCTGATCACTAATTCTGAAATTATTGAAGAGACTTCAAATTCTCTTCTTTCTGTGCCTAGTTCATCCCACTCCAACAGGAGGTTCAAATTAGCATAAGGGGGCTTCCTTCGTCATTATTCCTCCTGCCTGTGCTTGCTCCCGCACCCCAATCTGATTCTGAATCTTCTAATTTCTCACATACGTAGACTATATTACAATGTACTTTGTTTCTGAGCCAAGAAACAATTTGCAGAAGCCTCTCTTCCCCAGTTAGGCCAGGCTTAGTGTGGCAGGATGTGCTTCTAGGCACCAAAACGTGGTGCCTGGTACTAACCACGGGGCACTTTCACTGTGCTCCACGTTGCAAGTGCCCTAACATTCTCAAGCTTCTTACAATAGGCCCCTGAATTCCTTCTCTTGACTACCAAAAATTTGAAAAATTAAAGGAAAAATAGAGACGAAACCATAAACTGTAATCCCATTACCCAGGCAACCACCCTCAAATTTTTGGTGTTTATCTGTAGCAAATTGTTGCAGCAAGGACCCCACATGTATCCCCACCTCCCTGTAGGCGCAGCCTTGGGTATTCCTTTCTCACCACTGACTCAGGGATTGGCCAATGGGACAACAGCTGATGTATCACAAGCAGAGACTTAGAAAATGCTTATAACTGTGCTTACCCTCTCTTGCTGCCCTTGCAATGTACTGCCATCCTATAAATCAGCCAACGCTAACCTTCTGAGTGACAAGAGATACATGCCTAGTTACCCCTGTCACATCAGCCAACACTCAGCAAATTCCCATAAGCAGAGCTGCCTAGGGGAGTGGCAGGTGAACACAGACACTTTAGTGAACTCAACCAAAACCAGCAGAAGAACCACCAGTAAGCCCAGTCCAGAGGTCAAATTCCCTGAATCCCAAGCTAAATAAATGGCTCTTATCTAAACCAAGAAGTTCTATAGTCTGTTATGCAGCAAAAGCTAACATAAAATAACCCTTTACTCTTTTCATATATAATAAAATCAAGTATACCATACATAGTATTCTACACCAGCTTTTTTCCACATGATATTTCCCAAATCTTTCATAGTATTTTCCTTCTCACATAAATTCCACCAGAGTGAGGAATTATACCTCTTTTATGCAATGCTGTATTTCTAATACATAGAACATACTGCAAACATAGTCGGAACTCAATAAACATTTGTCGAATGAGTAATAGAGGATACGATTTTTTTTTTTTTTGGATGATTGAATAGTGTTATACGGAGTTAATCACCTTTGCCACGTTCTGAGTTCTTGCTGCTCTAATAGAGTTGGTGTCTCAGTTTTCCACTCGCACTGGAATTCAGCTGTGTTCTTCCTATCACCTAGAAACTGGACTTTTGATCCTAGATCATAGCCAGGAAGAGGGCTTTGTTGAGCAACCTTCAAACTTTGGTTCAAATAGCATGTCCTATGAGGGTGTACTTGTCCCTTATCAGGGTTTACATATTGTATTATACAGATCTCTACCATGGCAAGTACATGTCATTGTATTTAATTTATGAGTCTATTTCTTCTACTGTTTTGTGAATTTCTGAGGGTAAAGACTCAGCTCCCAAAGTGTCTGGGACATAATAAGCACTCAATCAGCGCCTGTGGGACAAAGGAAAAAATTAATTCACACATTGCAAAGGACTTCTCTGACAGCAGTACACCTGCAATTTCACTCATTTTTTAAAAATGTTTATTTTTGAGAGAGAGAGTGTGCACATGCACGTGAGGAGAGGAGGGGCAGAGAGAGAGAGAGAGAGAGAGAGAGAGAGAGAGAATCCCAAGCAAGCTCCATGCTGTCAGCCCAGAGCCTGATGCAGGGCTTGAACTCATGAACCGTGAGATCCAAACCAAGAATCGGACACTTAACCAACTAAGCCACCCAGGTGCTCCGCAATTTCACTCTTTTTAAATAAGAAATGCACGTTTACTACAAACAATAAATACATTAACATTGTGCAAAAGCATACTTATATCCAAAAAAGCCTTAAATAGGAAATACCACCATGGAGGACATTTCTTCTTTTTTCTTAAATTTTTTTAACGTTTATTTAGTTTTTTTTTTTTTAAACGTTTTATTTATTTTTGAGACAGGGAGAGACAGAGCATGAACAGGGGAGGGTCAGAGAGAGGGAGACACAGAATCTGAAACAGGCTCCAGGCTCTGAGCTGTCAGCACAGAGCCCGACATGGGGCTCGAACTCACGGACCGCGAGATCATGACCTGAGCCGAAGTCGGACACCCAACCAACTGAGCCACCCAGGCGCCCCAACGTTTATTTAGTTTTGAGAGACAGAGAGAGAGGGAGACACAGAATCTGAAACAAGCTCCAGGCTCTGAGCTGTCAGCACAGAGCCCATAGAGGGGCTTGAACCCACTAACCATGAGATCATGAGCTAAGCCAAAGTTGGATGCTTAACCAACTGAGCCACTCAAGTCCCCCTCTATTTGGATCTTTTTAAAGACATGAGGAAATGAAACTCGGAAAGGGGGAAACAGAAGTGGGACATTGAAAGAGAGCCTAATACTCTAGTTTAAGTTTACATGGTCCATTATCTGCCATCGATAGGAGGCAGACAATATCAGTTTGCATATTTGTTTAAACACAATTAAAACATAGGGGTTAAAGCCTGAACTCAGGCTAATGTCAAACAAAGGGGATACTAGGTCTGCCATTGATTAGAATTCTGTTTGGGATTCTTTGTTGAAGAGAAAATGCCGTGCTTTTGTGAAAACAACCATTCTGTGAAAAACTATCTAAGAATAGGACTTTGCCAAGGAATGTTAAGACTTGCATTATTCACGCACACGTACACATGTGAAATTCCAACACATTACTCTGATTGCTGTAATAAACTTAAAAGACTTTGGTATAGACAAGAACGGGGCTTTGTTATAATAAGCATAAACTCTAATTAATTAATGTGTTGCAGTTCTCTCCTTTTAAAGGACATTGGCTTAAGTTCTGACTTCAACTGAGTATAATTCATACACGTGAACATTTTAATATACTCACCATATGTAAGTCTATGCCAACAACATTGTTGGTCATTCTTTAACTATCAGAGGGCCGAGACAACATTCTTTGAAACTCTCTTAGGCCATGGAAGCAGCATTTACTAAAAGTCAGCTTTGGTTCCAGCCAGGGTTTTATTTTATTTTATTTTTTAAATTTTTAAATGTTTATTTATTTTTGACACAGAGAGAGACAGAGCATGAGCGGGGAAGGGGAAGAGAGAGAGGGAGACATAGATCCGAAGCAGGATCCAGGCTCCGAGCTGTCGGCACAGAGCCCGACGCAGGGCTCGAACTCGTGAACTGGGAGATCGTGACCTTAGCCGAAGTCGGATGCTCAACCGACTCAACCACCCACGGCCCCTGAGTTTTATTTTTATAGCATAAAAATGCTTTTATTGTATTTTAATTATTTATTTCAGTTACTCTTTGACATACTCAGTTCAAGTAAATTGGTAATTCTATTTAAAAAATAATAAATTAAATGGGTCCAGGAAACAGGAAACAAGAAAGGGATGGAGTTAGGAAAAGATTTTAGTTGTGAGAAAGAGATGAGTAAGAACTTTCAAGTTTTTATCTGGAAGTAAGTGTTGGTTAGAGCACTGTAAGTACCAAGATGCTGGCATTTGATCTTAGAGATTTTGATGCTGATTTCTAACTTTGTGCTCATTTTGACAAAACAACAGAACACAGAATTTTCAGTTAGTTCACTTTTTTTTTTAATTTGTCACTCAGGTTTAATAACTTAATATTTGGTATTGTTTGCTTCAGATTTTTTTTTTACACTTTTAAAAAATTGCAGTATAGTTGACACCTAATGTTACATTAGTCTCAGGTGTACAATATAGTGATTCAGTAAGTCTATACATTAGGCTACACTCACCACAGTGTAGCTACATCTGTCACCATACGACACAATACCACTGCCTATATTCCCCGTGCTGTACCTTTATACCTGTGAGTTATTCATTCTGTAATTGGGAACCTGTATCCTCTACTCCCCTTCACCCATTTTGCTCATTCCTCTAACCCCCTCCTCTCTGGCAATAATCAGTTTGTTCTCTGTATTTATGGGTCTGTTTCTACTTTTTTTTTCTTTTTTAAAATTTATTTTATTTTATCTTATTTGTTTAATTTACATCCAAGTTAGTTAGCATATAGTGCAACAGTGAGTGATTCCAGGAGTAGATTCCTTAGTGCCCCTTACCCATTTAGCCCATCCCCCCTTCCCCAACCCCTCTAGTAACCCTCAGTTTGTTCCCCATATTTAAGTCTCTTATGTTTTGTCCCCCTCCCTGTTTTTATATTATTTTTGCTTCCCTTCCCTTATGTTCATCTGTCTGTGTCTTAAAGTCCTCATATGAGTGAAGTCATATGATATTTGTCTTTCTCTGACTAATTTCGCTTAGCATAGTACCCTCTAGTTCCATCCACGTAGTTGCAAATAACAAGATTTCATTCTTTTTGGTTGTCAAGTAATACTCCATTGTATATATATATACCACATCTTCTTTATCCATTCATCCATCGATGGACATTTGGGCTCTTTCCATACTTTGGCTATTGTTGATAGTGCTGCTCTAAACATTGGGGTGCATTTGTCCCTTTGAAACAGCACACCTGTATCCCTTGGATAAATGCCTACTAGTGCAATTGCTGGGTCATAGGGTAGTTCTATATTTAGCTTTTTGAGGAACTTCCATACTGTTTTCCAGAGCGGCTGCACCAGCTTACATTCCCACCAACAATGTGAAAGAGATCCTCTTTCCCCACATCCTCGCCAACATCTGTTGTTGCCTGAGTTGTTAATGTTAGCCATTCTGACGGGTGTGAGGTGGTATCTCATTGTGGTTTTGATTTGTATTTCCCTGATGATGAGTGATGTTGAGCATTTTTTCATGTGTCAGTTGGCCATCTGGATGTCTTCTTTGGAGAAGTGTCTCTTCATGTCTTCTGCCCATTTCTTCACTGGATTATTTGTTTTTTTGGGTGTTGAGTTTGAGAAGTTCTTTATAGATTTTGGATACTAACCCTTTATCTGATAGGTTGTTTGCAAATATCTTGTCCCATTCTCTTGGTTGCCTTTTAGTTTTGCTGATTGTTTCCTTCACTGTGCAGAAGCTTTTTATTTTGATGAGGTCCCAATAGTTCATTTTTGCTTTTGTTTCCCTTGCCTCCGGAGACGTGTTGAGTATGAAATTGCTGCGGGCAAGATCAAAGAGGTTTTTGCTTTCTCCTTGAGGATTTTGATGGCTTCCTGTCTTACATTGAGGTCTTTCATCCATTTTGAGTTTATTTTTGTGTATGGAGTAAGAAAGTGGTCCAGGTTCATTCTTCTGCATGTTGCTGTCCAGTTTTCCCAGCACTACTTGAAGAGACTGTCTTTATTCCATTGGATATTCTTTCCTGCTTTGTCAAAGATTAGTTGGCCATACGTTTGTGGGTCCATTTCTGGGTTCTCTATTCTGTTACATTGATTTGAGTGTCTGCTTTTTTGCCAATACCATACTGTCTTGATGATTATAGCTTTGTCATACAGCTTGAAGTCCGTGTTTCTACTTTTTGTTTGTCCGTTTGTTTTGTTGTTGTTGTTGTTGTTGTTTTTTAATTCCACATATAGATGAAATTACATGGTATTTGTCATTTCTCTGTCTGACTTGTTTCACTTAACATAATACCATCTGGGCCCATCTGTATTGTCACGGATGCCAAGATCTCGTTCTATCTTACAACTGAATAGTATTTCATTCGATATATACATTACATCTTCTTTATTCACCTATCAATGGACACTTAGATTGTTTTCATATATCTTAGCTATTGTAAGTAATGTTGCAATAAACATTGGGCTGCATATATCTTTTTGAATTTGTGTTTTCATTCTCTTTGGGTAAATAAGCAGTAGTGGAATTACTGGATCATATGATGATTCTATTTTTAACTTTTTTTTTTACAAGTCAAGAGAGCTCTATCAGATATTTTTTGCCACGTTTATTTCAGACCTTGTCATTTTTTAAATTTATTTATTTTTTAATTTTTTAATTTTTTTTATGTTTTATTTATTTTTGAGACAGGGAGAGACAGAGCATGAACAGGGGAGGGTCAGAGAGAGGGAGACACAGAGTTGGAAACAGGCTCCAGGCTCTGAGCTGTCAGCACAGAGCCCGACGCGGGGCTCGAACTCACGGACCATGAGATCATGACCTGAGCCGAAGTCGGCTGCCCAACCGACTGAGCCACCCAGGCGCCCCTATTTTTAACTTTTTGTGGAAATGTCATACTGTTTTCCACAGTGGCTGCACTACTTTACATTCCCACAAATAGTGCATAAGAGTTCCTTTTTCTCTGCATCCTGTCAACACTTGTTCTTTCTTGTTTTTCGATTCTAGCCATTCTGACTAGGTGTAAGTTGATACCTCATTGTGGTTTTGATTTGCATTTCCCTGATGATTAGTGATGTTGAGCATCTTTTCATGTGTCTTTTAGCCATCTGTATTTCTTCTTTGGAAAAATATCTGTTCAGGTTCTCTGGCCATTTTGTAATTGGATTTTTTTTTCATGTTAAGTTGTATAAGTTATTTATATATTTTGGATACTAACGCCCTTATCAGTATATCATTTGTAAGCATCTTCTCCCATGAAGCTGAACTGGATTCCAGCCAGGATGTCCTGGGATGCTCCACGAAGGGGGTGCCCTTGCGAGGTGGCTAGACCCAAGGTGAGGCATGGACAAGGGGTTTTAGGGTACTCCATGCAGGGGGTGTCCTAGCAATTGCCACCCAAGGCTTTTAATTGTTCCAGAAGAGTTTAGGGGAGTTGTTTCACCTCCTTTTCCTGGATTCAGGCAAGCAGCTCTAATGGTATCTAATTCATTTGTTTACATTTCCTCATAAAATTTCATTCAAAGATAAAAAAGGTTTTATGCCCTGGGTGCCAATAAGGATAAAGTCTTCAACAGAATCCTTCAAACTGCATGTCTGGTCTGTGGCTGCAGTCCCATGACCACAGGCTGCACCTGGAACCCTGACTGTCCATTTTGTAAGCAAGAACCCTAGACTCACAAGAGGATGAAGAAGAGAGGCTGGGTCAGAGCAGATGGCAGGGAGGCCAGGCTAGAGTCCCTTGGCTGTTCTTTCAGTACCAAGATTGGAAATAATGGGAAGCACCTGTATGGTAGACACTGTTAGTGATATAACATACATCTAGTAAAAACAAAAGGTATTACAATAACATTGTAAGGAAGCATATTTATATCCAGAAAAAAAAATTAATTAGGAAGTACCATCAAGGAGGAAATTTCCCCACTTCTGCCTTGCTAATAAAACTTTAGTTTAGTTCAGGACATCAGTGTTCGCAGTCCCGGGCAAAAATAATAATGACTGATCTAAGTCATTCTTGGCAATCCTATTTTCTCCTTTTTCTGCCTTTTGGAGGGGGCAGACTTTATTTTTTAGGATAGTTTTTGGTTTACAGCACAATTGAGCAGAAGGTGCAGAGACTTGCCATATACCCTCTGTCCCCACATATTTCCCACCACCCCAACTATTGATATCCCACACCACAGTGATACATTTTTTACATTCAATGAACCAACATTGATACATCATTATCACTCACAGTCTATAGTTTACATTAGGGCTCATGCTTGGTGCCGTGCATCCTATGGTTTTTGACAAATGCAGAAGGACATATATCCACCATTTAATATCACACAGAGTAGTTTTATTGCTCTAAAATCCTCTATGCTCTGAATACCCATCTTTCTGCCTCCTCTCCATCCCTAGCAAGCAACTATTCTTTTACTGTCTCCATAGGTTTGCCTTTTTTCAGAATGTCATATAGTTAGAATCATGTAGTTTGTGGCCTTTTCAGATTGGCTTGTTTCACTTAGTAATATGCATTTAAGTTTCCTCCATATCTTTTCATGGCTCAACAAGTCATTTCTTTAATTTTTAGGTTTTTTTTAGGTCATTTCTTTTAAATGCTGAATAATGCTCCATTATCTGGATATTCCACAGTTTGTCCATCCGTTCATGTACTAAAGGGCATCCTGGTTGCTTCTAAGTTTTGGCAATTGTGAATAAAGCTGCTATAAACATTCATGAGGTTTTTATGTGGATATAAATTTTCAATTCATTTGGGTAAATAACAATGAGCACTATTGCTGGATGGTATGGGCAGAGTATGCTCAGTTTTATAAGTAACTGTCTTCCAAAGCAGCTGTACCATTTTGTATTCCCACCAGCAATGAATGGAAGTTCATGTTGTTCCACATTCTACCAGCATTTAGTGTGGTCAGTCTTTTGGATTTAAACATTTTAATATGTCTATAGTAGTGTCTCATTGTTTTAATTTGCAATTCCCTAAGGACATATGATGTTGAACATCTTTTCATATGCTTACTTGCCATCTGTATATCTTCTTTGGTGATGTATCTCTTAGAGTATATTGCCCATTTTTCTAATTGGGCAGTTCATTTTCTTATTGCTGAGTTTTAAGTGTTAGTGTATTTTGGACAGCTGTCCCTTACCAGATGTGTCTTTTGCAAGTGTTTCCCCCCAGTCTGTAGATTGTCCTGTCAATCTCTTGACAGTATCTTTTTCAGAGCAGAAGTTTTTAATGTTAATGAAGTTAAATATCAAATATTTCTTTCATCAATTAATTTCTCTGGTATTGTATCTAAAAAGTTATTGTCATATCCAAGGTAATCTAGATTTTCTCCTATGTCATCTTCTAGGAGTTTTATACTTTTGCATTTGTTTTAAGTTTTACTTTTTTAAGTAATCTCTTCACCCAACTTGGGCTCAAACTCATGACCCTGAGATCAAGAGTCATGTGCTCTTCAGACTGAGCCAGCCAGGTGCCCCTCTGCTTTTGCATTTTATATTTAAGTCTATAGTCCATGTTGAGTTAATGTCTATGAAGGGTGTAAAGTCTGTCTAGATTTATATTTTGCATGTAGGTGTCCAATTGTTATAGCATCATTTTTTGAAAAGATTATTTTTGCTCTGTTGTATTACCTTTGCTTATTGTCAAATATCAGTTGACTATATTTATGTGGCTGTATTTCTGTGCTCTCAATTCTGTTTCATCAAGCTGTTTATTTCTACTGATTTATTCTTTCACCCATATCACATTGTCATGACCATTGCAGCTTTATAGCAAATCTTGAAGTTGGGTAGTATCAGTTCTCAAACTTTATTCTTCAATATGTGGTGGCTACTCTCATTCTTTTGCCTCTCCATATAAACTTTAGAACCAGTTTGTTAACGTTTACAAGATACCTTTCTGGGATTTCGATTGGGATTGTACTGTATCTATAAATCAAGTTAGGAAGAATTGATATCTTGACAATATTGAGTCTTTCTATCCATGAACATGGAATATCTTTTCATTCATTTTCTCATCAAAGTTTTGTAATATTTAAAAAATTTTTTAAAAATATTTATTTATTATTGAGAGACAGAAACAGAGTGTGAGCAGGGGAGGGGGAGATAAAGAGGGAGGCACAAAATTCAAAGCAGGCTCCAGGCTCCAGGCTCCCAGCTGTCAGCATGGAGCCTGATGTGGGACTTGAACTCATGAACCATGAGATCATGACCTAAGCTGAAGTCAGACACTTTACTGACAGAGCCACCGAGGCACCCCATGTAGTATTTTTTAATACATAAAACTTATACATATTTTACTAGATGTATACCTAAATACTTAATTATTTATATCAAAATATTTTATTGGGGATGCTAATGTAAATATCTATATTTTAAATTTTATGTTCCACTTGTTCATTGCTGGTATATAGGAAAGCAACTGACTTTTGTATATTAACTGATGTAAAATGCTGGGGTCTGGGAGCAAACAGTCAAGCAAGAATTCTTGAAATATCCTCAGTGCAAAAAAGGTGGGTTTTATTAAAGGACAGAGACGGGACCCATGGGCAGAAAGAGCTGCACTGGGGTTATGAGGAGTGGCTGATTATGTACTGTAAGTTGGGAGGGGGCTAGAGGAAGCATAAGTCTTTAAGGAATTTGGTAGCAAGGTTTCCAGGACCTTGAGGGGTCATTTACTACTGTCTAGTTAAACCTTAGTGATGAGACCCATCAGATGTATATCAGTGGGCCATATGTTTGGAGGATGATTGCTAACATACATCTTGAGGTGGGTAGAGATAAAGGAAGTTTCCAAAGGGGGATGTTCATATGTTAAAGAAGACTTACAGGATCCTGGAGTTTGGGCTATTGTCAAGCTAATGTTAATATTGAGGCAGTTGTGTTACTGGAGGAAGGCCACTCTGCCTGTATCAAGTACTTGACAATGGGCTGTAAGTTGTAAGGAAGTTTTTTTTTTCTCCTATATTTATTTTGCCTTTGTTTTCCACATCATTAACCTAGTATCCTGAAACCTTATTATAATCTTTTATTAGTTCCTGGAGGGGTTTTTTTTGTTGTTGTTGGTTCTTTCACATTTTCTACATAGTCATGTCATCTACAAACAAAGACAGTTTTATTTCTTTCTTCCCAACATGTATGCCTTTCATTTCCTCCTCTTGTCTTACTGCATTAGCTATGACTTTTAGTATGATGTTGAAAAGGAGTGGTGAAAGAGGACAATCTTGCCTTGTTCCTGATCTTAGCAGGAAAGCTTCTTGTTTCTCATTATTAGGTATAATGTTAACTTTAGAGCTTTTATATATGATGATCTTTACCTAGTTGAGGAAGTTTCCCTCTGTTCCTAGTTTGTTGAATTTTTATCATGAATGAATGTTCAATGTAAAAAACAATTATTTTAATGTTTATTTATTTTTGAGAGAGGGAGAGACAGAGTGCAACAGGGGAGGGGCAGAAAGAGAGGGAGACAGAACCCAAAGAAGGCTCCAGGCTCCCAGCTGTCAGCTGTCAGCACAGAGCCTGATGCGCGGCTTGAACTCACAAACCCTGAGATCATGAACTGAGCCAAAGACAGACACTTAACCAACTGAGCCACCCAGGTACCCTGGGTGAGTGTTCACCTTTGATAATGCTTTTTCCATTGATATGATAATGTGATTTTTATTCTTTAGCCTATTGATGTGCTGTTTGCCCTAATTTATTTTCTTCCTTTTTAACAGCTGGTTGGTGGTGGGCCTTGTGACCCATTCTGTTCAACATGGCCCTAGGGGAAGTCTGCTGGGCTTGTGTAGGAGGATGTGTGAAAATACCACTGCCACTGCCCTTTCCTCTTTCGTTTGGTTTTGAATGTGGATGCAATAGCTGGAGATACAGCAGCTGTCTTGTTATCAAATGGAAGGAAAAAGTAAGGGGATCAAAGGTGGCTCAGTCGGTTAAGCATCCAACTCTTGACTTCAGCTCAGGTCATGATGTCACAGTTTTGTGGGTTCAAGTGCCGGGTCGACGGTGCAGAGCCTGCTTGGGATTCTCTGTCTCCCTCTTTTTTCTGCCTCTCCCCCACTTGTGCTGTCTCTGTCTCTGTCTCTCTCAAAATAAATAAATAAACTTAAAAAAAAGTCAGTAGAATTGCAGAGACATTAGCTGTGAAGTCATTATGGAATCTTGTGTGAACACTGACTTCTAAACTTCTTGTTATATGAGAAAAATAAACTTTTTGTTTAGTGACTATGGTTGGGTTTTATGTTATGTGCAGCCAAACCTACTTTCAACTGAAACTCATGTCATATCTATAACAAGACAAATGGAAGTCATCAAAGAAGACTACATTATTGCTTTGTTTCTGAAAGTGGTACTCTACATTTGTGCAAGACTGGCCATGAAGAAGCTGACAGGGTAGGAAGGAAAGTGGCTGAGTAACAGGAAAACAATAGAGCATCTGATTGCTAGGGAACTCCTGGGTGAGACCAATTCAGAATAGGAAGACTAACACATGGCCAAGAATAAGGCACATGTCTTGGGGAGGGCAGAAAGGTGTTTGAGAGGTCGCAGAATAAAGTGAAGAAGCAACATGGTAGAGTAGAAAGTAGATGAGCCTAGGGACCAAAGAAATGGTAAATTAAGTCCTGGATCTGCCATTTCTTGGCTATATAATTTGGTCCAATTATACAAACACTATTAGCCTTATATTAGCCTATCTTTTCTATAATATGGGAAGAAAACAGTATGCCTCACAGTCACTGCAAAGATTAAAAACAATGACATATTTGGAGTTCACAGTTATATCACATTTGCTCCATTTCTCTCTTCACATGTTCAATGTCAAAGTAAGTTTAGCGAAAAGATCAAGGTGACATCTGTTAGGAAAACAGACAGGAGGGAAACTTGAGTGTTAATGAGTTATGCTGATAGGAACTAAAGGTCTCTTAGAGTCAGCAATCCAAAGTGTCTACCTGGAGTCATCCAGCATTGAATGACTTGCAACTAGGAGCATAAAGAGCTTTCAAACTTAACTGAGTCAAGAAGTCAAAATTAATATTCCCAGAAAACAATAAGAAATCATTGGCTTCCTTGTACGCTCTGCCTGTGAAAACAATCTGAACATCTAAGTACAGTCAATATTTGTTGAATTAATGATATGTTAAAACACTAAAACCTATTTAGTAGTCCCTATGACAATATTTACCTGGCTTATAAAACCGTTTTGGTATTTCCTTACAGTCATAATTGGAGAAAACTCTTATAGCTTTTACCTAGGAGGAGGTCTAAACCGAATTAAAGAACACCTTGAGAGTTTTGAACCAGTTTGATATGATATTTCATCACAACCAATGTAAATTAAATTACATTATTTTAGGAAGAAGCAAAATCCAAAGGAGATTTAAGCAGTTTAACCCATGAAGGAATGAGGATTATACTAATTGAAGTTGGTATTATGGTCACATTTAGTGATAATTGCAAATATTTCCTTAGAGTAGGGAAGATTTCCCATGACTGGATTTCCTTCTAACATTAGATTTATTCATTCTTTGACCCAAGAAGCAATTAGTGATAATCTTCCAGGTGCTAAGCACAGAACTGGAAGTACTTGGAATATAAAACAAAAAACAAAAAAAACCACCTTATGATTATAGTATCTGTTCTTACAGTACAATGGTCCCAAGCTCTGTATGCATAAGAATCACCGGGTAGCTTATTAAAAATGCATTCTAGGGGCACCTGGCTGACTCAGTCAGTGGAACATGCAACTCTTGATTTCAGGGTTGTGGGTTTGAGGCCCACATTGGATGTAGAGATTACTTAAAAATAAAATATGAAAAAAATATACTTCTTGGACTTATCTTAGAAATTCAAATAGAATTTTGGGATGGAGCTAAAAATGTTTACTTTCATAAAGCACTCCAGATGATTCAAGGGCAGATGGACTGAGAATCACAATGTGAAGCACATTGTTCTACAGGTAGAATATATAAGCTAGTTGGAAAAAATAAGAAATATATATTTCAGGAGGTCAAGAACACAAGATGGCAGATTAGGATGAAAGGTGTCAAGACAGAGGCAGAAAATCAGAACAAGCTGGTTTGGGGAGCAGATGTACCTGATATTTTCTGGGAAGCTGTGATCATGAGTAGCTTAGAGCCAGAAAAATAAACAGTCTCAATTAGAACATATAATAATCCTATAAATTAGGGCAAAGCAATAATTGAGACTAAGCAGAAAACCAGAAGAACCAAGGGCAGTCAAGAATTACAGATTTTTTTTTTAAAAAAAGACTAAAAATAGACTCTGATTTGGGTGATAGTTCAGTCCTATTGAAAAAGTCCTTACAGGGGTGCCTGGGTGGCTCCATTGGTTGAGCAACTGACTCTTGATTTCAGCTGAGGTCATGATCTTACATTTCATGGGATTGGGTCCCACGTCAGGCTCTGAGCTGATGGCGAGGAGCCTGCTTGGGTTGCTTTATCCCTCTCTGTGTGTCCCTCCTCCACTCATGCGTGCTCTCTCTCTCTCTCTCAAAATAAATAAATAAACATTTTTAAAAACTACTAAAACCCAAAAGGTCCCTACAGGCCTCCCACTGGGAAAGAAAGCAGTTCTGGGGTGAGGCTTGCCAACAGGAACAGAGGAGTTGTACGGAGAAGAAAGTGAAGGATTGAAATGGAACCATGGAGCCTGCTCACTTTGGGAGAGCAAGAAGGAAAGCAGCCTGGGAAAGGGAAATATCCTCTGGCTTGAGTTTAAACTCCTTCAGTGTGGTAATGTCCATTTCACCAATTTAGCAACCAACCAGTAACTAAGACATGCTGATGGACAGAGGTGGCAGAGAAAACTGAGGAACAGCCACTTCTCTTAAATCCAACGGGCCAACTGGGATCTCGGTGAATAGTCTTCTTTGAAGGTAGATTTCAACATCATTCATCAGTTTCCTCATCCGCAAAATAGGAATAATACCAAATTCATCTAGTGGCAGTAAGTATTAAGGATGTAAACCACTTAGCTTCCTGCCTGGCCTACCACTTAGCTTCCCAGAAAGCCTGGCCTACAGTTAGCACTCAGGACAAACGGTTTATTTGTTATTAACCCTGCTTTGGGTTTCCACTTTTCACCATGCTTGAGGTTTTCCTCAGGTTAAAATTGTAGTCAAGTGTCAACTTAATTTGGGGATATTTTTCTTTTCTTTTCTTTTCTTTTCTTTTTTTTTTTTTTAAGTTTATTTGGTTTGAAGGGGGGAGAGAGAGAGAGACAGAGGGAGGGAGGGAGAGAGGATATGGGTGGGGGAGGGGCAGAGAGAGAGGGAGAGAGACAATCCCAAGCAGGTTCTGCTCTGCCAGTGGAAAGCCTGATACGGGGCTCAAACTCACTAACCACGAGATCACGACCTGAGCCAAAATCAGGAGTAGGATGCTTAACTGACTGAGCCACCCAGTGCCCCAAGATATTTTTCTAATAAACAGTGCCAAAGCTTTGTCACATCTTGTCTTTTGAATGCCGGTCCCACTCCTGTAGCTTACTCTACAGGACCTCAGGTCTAGGGGTGCTTACTGGTTGACATTTATTGAGTTCTGTCCATGTGTTGAGTCCAGCATTCAGTGATTTGTATAATTTATCACAATTTGGGGCGCCTGGGTGGCTCAGTCCGTTAAGCGTCTGACTTCAGCTCAGGTCATGATCTCACAGTTCGTGAATTTGAGTCCCGCATCAGGCTCTGTGCTGACATCTCAAGGCCTGGAAACTGCTTTGGATTCTGTGTCTTCCTCTCCCTCTGACCCTCCCACTCTCATGCTGTGTCTCTCTCTCGAAAATAAATAAACATTAAAAATAAAGGTTTAAAAAATTACCACAATATTCCTCACAAAAACCACTTGAAATAAATTCTACTACAATTACCTTGATTGTACAAAGAAACTGATTCTTAGAGAGTTTTGAAAACTATTCAATTTACCAACTACGTTGTTGTTAAGTAGGATTTCCAGACTGATCTTTCTCCCCATCTCCACCTCTCCACTTTTACATCTGCTTCTTTTCTCTCTGCTTATCAGTCACCACTGTCATCAACCACATTTCAACTTTATAGCCTATGGCTTCAGCCACCTGAGAAAATGTAATCTGATATTTTTAGCCCCAAATCCAAAAATCACAAAGGAGGGAGAAATCCCACCTTTCAACAGGTCAACTGTGGCCAAGATACCCACAGAAGTATGGCAGCTCCAGGGATCTGGGTGGCTCAGTCCGTTAAGCATCTGACTTTGGTTATGATCTCAGGGTTTGTGAGTTCGAGCCCTGCATCAGGCTCTGTGCTGACAGCTCAGAGCCCGGAGCCTGCTTCGGATTCTGTGTCTCCCTCTTTCTCAATCTCTCTCTCTGACCCTCCCCGGCTCTCACTCTGTCTCTCTCAAAAACAAACAAATGTTTAAAAAAAAATAAAAGAAAAGAAGTATGGCAGCTCCTTTATTAATGATAGCATGAAATAGAGGGAAGAGCAGTTTGTCAAAGAGGGTGGTTTTCTAAAAAAGGGTGTTGGACAGCCAAAAAACACATGTCCACTGCATCAATCTGGGCTATGCATTCCCCACAACCTCACTGCATTTTTAATGTTTTGAACTTCCATTTTTAATCATTTGCCAGTGCAACAGAAACTTAAGAGAAAAAAATACAATGTTTTGGTGACTTGCTTCTTTCTCATAGATTTCAATTCAGTATTTTGAATGGTTTTTTAAGTAATTTTAACACCTTCCATTCCTTAAAACTGACAAAACAAAGGAACCAGGCAATGAGAACTGGACCTGAGACAAGTCTGTCTGGCCCCAATTGTAAGCACTTTTCTTTTTTTTTTTTTTTTTTTTTGTAAGCACTTTTCTAATAGAGTTGGATAAGGTTAGCAGAGTTCAGTTCTCTTGAGGGAGGGTAAACTCTGCAGGTGTTTGTCACCAGTGATTACAGAGCAGGCAAAGGGCTTGATCCTTTGAGGGAGATCTTTTAGCTCTACTAATTAGCCACCCAGCCCTCTTCCCTTCCTTCCACGAGTGAATTTCCCTTTGATCTTAATTGTGTATGGAAAATGATTGTGATTAGAATGATATAGTACAACAAACATTTGCTAGTAAAATAATTTGATAAGATCAAAATGCAAAATGGTCTAAGTAGCATTCAGTAGCTCTGGACAATTTTAGTTCTTCCATGCATAATGTAATCTTTGGCATCTATTCAGTCTATTTTTGCATATAAATGTGAGTTTGAGGGCAAGAAGAAAACAGCATACCCAAAATTCCTCCTCAAAATTTGGACACCTGACAAATCCTCTTCTGGATAAGTCACGGACAATTTATACAATGATGCTTTGTCCTCTCCCAAAACGTAAAAAGCACAACAAATACAAATGTGAAAAAGTAGTGACATTCAAAAAAACTTTAAAAATTTGTGTAAATGTATTCTAAATGGAACAATCCCTCTGATTGAAATAATAGCTAATTAAATTTTTAGAGCAGTGTATATAATTATTCAATGGCTTTAAAATAACTTGGCATTGTTCCTTAAGCAGAGGCATTATTGCTTAATTGCAGATGAGTCATTTCCCAAGTCCCGAGTAATTAATCAGTGTTTCCTAAACTTGCCTAAAATAGGAACCATCTGGGGTTTTTGTTAAACATACAGATTCCCAGGCCCACCCTAGACCTACTGAATTAGAGTTTCTAGGGAAGGCACGTGGGAATCTGCAAGTTCAATAAGCATCCCAGGTGGATCTTTTCAGACAGGTTTGGGAAATAGTTTGGATTCCTTTGCCAGTGGTATTAAATTTTTCAATTACTATTGTACTGGGTCACCAGAATAGAGCTTTATCATTGGAAGAAAAGAAAGCACTCATGGGCTGTAAACCAAAGCATGTTCTATTTTATATAAATATATCTTCCTATTGGGGCGCCTGGGTGGCTCAGTCGGTTAAGCGTCGGACTTCAGCTCAGGTCACGATCTCACAGTCCGTGAGTTAGAGCCCCGCGTCGGACTCTGGGCTGATGGCTCAGAGCCTGGAGCCTGCTTCCAATTCTGTGTCTCCCTCTCTCTCTGCCCCTCCCCTGTTCATGCTCTGTCTCTCTCTGTCTCAAAAATAAATAAAAAAAAAATTAAAAAAAAAATATATCTTCCCGTTACCTAAAACGAGTACTATGTGTTTACGTATTTTCCCTTTACCCATTCAGGTACTCAGAAGTTGTTATTGCCTTATGAATAACCCCGAGATTAAATTCACGACCATCTTGAAGAAAAGAGCATAAGGAGGAAAATATGTCTTATTGAGACTCTCACCGTACATCAGGCATGATTTTGATAGTTGGTTTACATAAGTTATTTCCCTTAATCTTAACAGTAACGGGTGGTGTAAGTATTTACTTTCATTTTATAAATGCAGAGGGGCACCTGGGTGGCTCAGTCGGTTAAGCGTCTGACTTCGGCTCAGGTCTCGATCTTGAGGTATGTGAGTTACAGCCCCGCTTTGGGCTCTGTGATATCAGCTCAGAGCCTGGAGCCTCCTTCAGATTCTGTGTCTCCTCCCCCCTCTGCCCTTCCCATGCTCATGCTCTGTCTCTCTCTGTCTCTCAATAATAAATAAACGTTAAAAAATTAATAAATGCAGAAATTGAGCTTGAAGAGATTAATGAATTTTCCCATGATCACCCAGTAAGCAAGAGAAGCTGGTGTCAAATCCACTTAGCACTTGCTCTTACCATGATACTGGCCTTCAGTATTTAAGTTGGAAGTCCAGGAATTCAAATTTCACCAGGCAGAATAATCATGGGTTTGTGAAAATTTCTTCTCTTAAGGTCAAAAAAGAGCAATTTTTTTATATATTTGGGCTGAGCCGGAGAGGGAGGAAAAGACAAATTTCTGAAAGGCTGACTGCCTCTTACAGGATGATAAGCCTCCTTTTTTCTTGTGATCAGAAAGAAATCTATGGTTCTTCCCTAAAAAGTAACTCTCCCAAAGGGCAAATGAGAAAAGTAAATAAAATTGTAAATCTAGATGTGCTCTATGTGTAGTATACATCTGTGGAACTAGATTTTACTCTATCCAACTCATTCTCTGTCTTATTCTCCCTGTGCCGTTTATTCTGGTTGAAATGGTTGCAGCCGGAAACAAAAATGCCCCCTTTGGGCTTTCTTGTTTTAAAAAAACCTTTTTTAAAGGGTTTGTTTTCTCAGGCTTGGAAGCTGTTGAAAGGTGCCAGATGGATAGCCATGGAGGCTGTGAGTTCTGTGTTTATCTGCAGAGCAGGCCGGTGTGGATGGGGCTCCCTGGGCTTCCCACGCAGCCGGGCTTAGGAACACTGGCCTCCTTGATGACAGTTAATATTAAGTTGGGAAGCTGGAGGACTCCCTGAAATAAAAGCAGACACTACAGGTCAGCAGCACATTCCTTCATTGTTGCCATTGTTGTTGGTATCACAGGCTAAGACCTGGCCATCCAATCATTTTTAAAGTAGGTTGTTAAGGAGGATTTTGGAGGAGGTAATCCAGTACAGGAATGCAGGAAGAAGGGAGAGAGTAGGTGACAGAGGGGAGAGGATGGCAAAAAATAGTCTGAACTTGACTTTTCACACCAGGCTATCCATGTTTTGTGATGCCTGTTTGCCTGCTTGCCTTTCTCTCCCTTCTTTTCTTACCTTCTTCCTTCCTTCTTTTCTCTTTCTCCCTTTTTTCTTTCTTTCTTTCTTTCTTTCTTTCTTTCTTCCTGTATTTTGATTTCTATAGAGATATACCTTTTTAGTATATTAGCTTTTTTTATTCTTTTTATTTTCATTCTTTTGAAAAAAGTTTCAGTATGTTCTTTATGTATATATATGTGTGTATATATATATATATATATATGTATATAAACAAGTGCATATTAAACTTATATAAGTGAAATTAAGTTTCTGTGTTACTATTTACATATCATTCAAAAATGACCCGGATGGGAGTACCTGGCTGGCTCAGTCAGTAGAGCATGGGTGACTCTTGATCTCGGAGTTGTGAGTTAAAGCTTCATGTTGGGAATAGAGAGTACTTAAAAATAAAATCTTAGAAAAATAAAAAGACCCAGATGGATTTTTACCAAATTTGAAGATATGTTTATGTGACATGGTGTATACTGTGGGGCCTAAAGGAGGTGGAATTGCAGAGATAGAGTCAAATAAGAGCTGGGATTTGAAAGCCTACAAATAGTGGGGATGCCTGGGTGGCTCAGTTGGTTAAGTGTCCAAATCTTGATTCCGGCTCAGGTCATAACTCACAGCTCATGGGTTCGAGCCCCACATTGGGCTCTACTGACAACAGGGAGCTGGCTTGGGACTCTCCCTCTCGCTCGCTCTCTGCCCCTCTACCACTCGGTCTCTCTCTCTCTCTCTTTCTCTCCCTCAAAATAAAAAAAATAATAAACGTTAAAAAATAAATAAAATAAAAGCCTAAAAATAGTTAATGATTCCTGGAACAATGTTGGAGATGATAGAACCTACTAAATTTTTTTAAATTATAAAGGTGGCATCATTTAATGAAGATATAGTTAAAATAAAATTCCTAATGCCTATTAAAACAAACCAACACAAAAGAAGCAGATGATAGGTTTCTATCAAAATGGTGAACAGAATATATATCTATTTTTTTCTCTCTTCCCCAAATCTTTTAGAATGATGGAATAGAGCAGTATTAAAAAAGAACAACCAGGGAGTAAAGTCAATGATATTGTAATAGTGCTGTATGGTGACAGATGGTAGTTACCCTTGCGGCCAGCATAGTGTAACATAGAACTTGCTGAATCACTAAGTTGTACACCTGAAACTAATGTACCATCGTGTGTCAACTATACTCAAAAACATTATAAAAAAGACTAAAAAATAATAAATAAAAGGAAACAGGCAGACCTGGCAAAGAACTGGAACTTCTACTAGAAAGTTCTTCAACTAGAGCTTCTACCAAAATATCATCAGTGATGTTTAAATCTCCATGAGTAAGGAAACCAGAAAGAAAATGACACAATATCTGTGTTTAAACAGAAATCACAATTACAGGGACAGTAGATTTCTCATCACCAACGATGAGGGCTGGGAGATAATGGAAAGATGTCTTTAGATGGAGAGGGAAAAGAACATTCAGCCTGACATTCTACAACCAAATAAACTATTCAAGAGTGCGGGCAAAAAAGACGTGGTTAGATAATTTTGTCATTCACAAACTCTTACTGAAAGACACACTAAAGATTGTTCTTTAGGAAAATGAAATATAAATCCAGAAGAAAAAAGGAGAATGAAAAAAGCAAATGAATTTCTAAGCATGTTGGTCAACCTAAGGATTGGCTATACTGGTAATATTAATACTACTAAAGGCTAATGTGAATAAATAAAGAGGAGTTAAAATAATAGACAATATTAACATGGGAGGCAGGAGGGAAGAGATTTGTTAAAGTTCCTAAGTTCCTTGAAGGATGAGGAGAGAGAAATTTATTGACTTGACTTTTATTTTTTGTAACAGCTTTACTGAGCTATGGCTAACCAACAATAGACTATACATATTTATAGTTTATACTTCGATAGATTTAACATATGTCTATACTCATGAAGTCAGCACTGCAATCAAGTTAATGAATATATCCATACCTCCAAAAGCATTGTTTGGTCCTTTGGAATTCTCCCTGTCTCTTTTTCCCAAACAAACATTAGTGTGCTTTCTGTCCATATAGACTAATTTGCATCTTCTAGAATTTTACATAAATAAAGTCATACAATATGTCCAGTTTTTTTGCCTGGCTTATTTCACTCAGCATAATTATTTTGAGATTCAACCATGTTGTTTGTTTATTTTTGACAGAGAGAGAGAGAGAGAGAGAGAGCACAAGTGGGAGAGAGGCAGAGAAAGAGGGAGACACAGAATCCAAAGCAGTCTCCAGGCTCTGAGCTGTCAGCACAGAGCCTGATGCGGGGCTCGAACTCATGAGATCATGACCTGAGCCCAAGTCAGATGCCTAACTGACCAAGGCCCCTGGGTGCCTCAGTAGTTCATACTTTTTTTTATTGCTGATTAGTATTCCATTCTGTGGATATACCAGTTTCATCTGTTGATGGACACTATCTTCTATGAACATTATGTAAAAGCCTTTGTATGGACATATGCTTTCATATTTCTTGGGTAAATATCTATGAGCAGAATGGCTAGATCACATGGTAGGCATAATGTTTAAATTAAAAAAAAAACTCCAAAGTCTTGTCCAAAGTGGCAGTTTACAATCCCATTAGCGACATATGAGAGTTCTAGCTGTCCCACATCATTGCCAACATTTGGTATGGTCAGTCTTTTTAATTTTTGCCATTTTAATTGATGTGTAATGGTATCTCATTGTGGGTTTAATTTGCATTCTCCTGATAAGGCATGATGTTGAACAGCTTTTTATGTGCTTGAAGCTATGGATGTATTTCCATGTGTGAAGTGTTTGTTAAAATTTTTGTCCATTGTTTTCTTTTTATAGAGTTATAAGAATTCTTTATGTGTTCTGGGTACAGGTCCTTTATTGAACATACAATTTACTCACATTTTTCTCTTAGTCTGTGGTAGGTCTTGATTCTGTTAATCATCTTTCAAAGAACAGATGTTGCAAAATTTGATGAAGTCTAATTTATCAAATTTTTTCTTGCTGTTTTTTCTAAAAAATCTTTTAGATTTTTCTATTCTACATTTTCTTCTAGAAGCTTTTTAATTTTATCTTTTGCACTTGGGTCTCTTGTCTATTTTGAGTTGTTTTTCAGATGGTGTGGGGTAGATACTGAAGTTCATTTTTCAAATGTAGATATTTAGTTTCTCCACAACCACCATTTCAACCACTTGTTGAAAAGACTATGATTTCTCCCCAGAATTGTCAATACACTTTTGTCAAAATCCATTGTCAACGTATGTGTGAGTTTGTGTGTGTGTGTGTGTGTGTGTGTGTGTGTACTGTCCATTCTATTCCATCAATCTGTCTATCTTGATATCAGTAATCAGTACCATACTCTCTTGATTACTGTACCTTTACAATAAGTCTTGAAATCAGGTAGAGTTAATCCTCCCATTTTGTTCTTTTTCAAAGTTGTTTTGGCTCTTCTAGGTCCTTTGCATTTCCACATGATTTTTATTTTTTTTATTTTTTTATTTTATTTAAAAAAAATTTTATTTTAACGTTTATTTATTTTTGAGACAGAGAGAGACAGAGCATGAACAGGGGAGGAGCAGAGAGAGAGAGGGAGACACAGAATCAGAAGCAGGCTCCAGGCTCTGAGCCATCAGCCCAGAGCCCAACGCGGGGCTCGAACTCACTGGCCGTGAGATCGTGACCTGAGCTGAAGTCGGACGCTTAACCGACTGAGCCACCCAGGCGCCCCTCCACATGATTTTTAGAATTGGCTTGTCTATTTTTACAAAAAAGTCTGCTGGGATTTTGTTTTGTAATACGTGAAATCTATAGATCCATTCGGGGGGAATTGGCATCTTAAAAATGTTGAGTCTTCTGACCAATGAACACAGTATACTGTAGTTTTCAGTGTACAGGTCTTGCATATCTTTTGCCATATTTATGCCTGGCAAAAGGAGAAATTTTATGTTTTATGTTTTTATATTTTTGATGTTATCATAAATGGTATTTCATAATTTAAATTTTTGAAAGTTTCATGCTGTATAGTTATAGCATATAACATTTTTTCCACCCTACAATGCTATTAAAATACCACTGACTATATTCTCTATACCTTTCATCCCCATGAGTTATTCATTCCGTAACTGGAAATCTGAACCCATTTTGCCCGTCCCCATATTTTAATTTCATATATCAATCTTGTGTCCTGAAACCTTGCTAAACTCACGTATTAGTTCCAGTTACTAATTTATAGATTCCTTAAGAATTTCTACATAGAAGATCATGTCATTGTGAACAAAGGCAATTTACTTCGTTTTTTCAAAACTGGATGGCTTTTTGTTTGTTTGTTTTCTCTCTTATTACACTGGCTAGAACCTCCCACACAATGTTGAATTAAAATGCTAAGAACAGGGATACCTGGGTGGCTCAGTTCTTTAAGCATCTGACTTCGGTTCAGGTCATGATCTTATGGTTCACGAGTTTGAGCCCCACGTCGGGTTCTCTGATGTCCGTGTGGAGCCTGCTTTGAATCCTCTGTCTGTCTCTGCCCCTCCCATGCTTATTCTCTCTCCCTCTCTCTCTCTCTCAAAAATAAATAAACATAAATAAATAAAATGGTGAGAACATATATTCTTCCCTTTTGCCTGATTTTAGGGGAAAGCATTTAGTCTCTCACCATTAATTATGATATTAGTAGTAGGTTTTTTTGTACATGCCTTTTATCAAGTTGAGGAAGTTCCTTTCTGTTCTGTTCAGACATCTGGAGTTCTTGCAGCTTTTTTTCCCCCAGTACTCTATCCTGAGAACACTAGCCTTCTTAGGTTCTCTGGACTCTCACCTCTGCCTTCTCAAGTCAGGGACTCCGGTAGGCCCAGTCTGGGTTTCTTCTCTGTGCACCGTGATCTAGAAACTCTCCAGGAAGTGAGCTGGAGTGATTGTAGGGTTCACTTCATTTTTTTCATTGCCTCCCAGAAGATAGAGTTGCATTCATTCTTCTTTGTAAAACACTGGGAACAAGGCTGTTATGGAGGAATAAGATAGCTACAAAGATCATCTCTAAAGCTTCCCCAAATACTCTTTCTATCTCACGTAACTCTTGAGGGACATTGTTTAATATATTTTGTCCTGTATTCTATTACTTTCAAATTCAGTCTGGTCCCTATTACTCTATCTTGATCAGAAACAGAAATCTGATTATGCTTCTAACTCTAAATGATAATTTTAGAGAACTACTTTTTAAAAGTTTATTTATTTATTTTGAGAGAGGAGGAGGGGCAGAGAGAATCCCAAGATGTAGGGCTCCATCTCATGAACTGTGAGATCATTGGCCTGAGCCAAAATCAAGAGTCAGACAATTACCTGACTAAGCCACCCAGCTGCCCTAAGAGAACTTTTTTTTTTTTTTTTTGAAGAAAGGATACTGGTTTGGAAATCAAAATACATAACTTGTAACTCTGTCACTTGTATAAACTAGGGAAAAATCACCTTGTTGAGCTTTAAATTCCTTGTGTTGTATTGACAGGATGAAATAAGATCAAGCAAGTAAAAGTATTTTGTAGAATATGAAGTCCTATGCAAATATAAAGTCATATTTAAAGATCTGAAATGTGGGGGTAGGAGTTAGAAGATGTTGCTGTCTCCCCATTTCTTACTCATATCTATTCCCTTTACCTTTTATCTGAACCTTGATTCTATCCGGTTGAGGAAATGTGACCCTCCCCAGGGTTTATCTCAGTCTCCCAGGTCTTCCTGTAGCAAGGGATGACTGTCCCATTCAGTTCTGGAACATGAGGAATAACGGACTTCTGATCTCCTGATAAAAGGAACAGACCTCTGAACAGACCTGAAATCACCTCTTCCCCACTAGTTGTCCCGAGCACATCCTTGATTCATGGCACTGTAGCAGCGATTTTGTAAGCATGTAGGAAAGACCAAGTCATCACAGAAATACTGGTCCTAGCCTTCCTAAGTTGCTGCACTAACACTAGCATCCACCTTTTTCAAGATTTCAAGTTTAATGAGAATATATTATTGAAGCCATCACTACTTGGGTTTGGAAACTGAATAAACCATGTTTACACTTTGTTTAAAATCAATGGGAGTATCAGGTTCATAGTAAGCGCTCAATAAATATTTAAAAAAATAAATATAGATAGATAAATCTTTCAGGACTCTTGTGGATGTAAATTGACATAAAGCAATCACTCTAAAATCCCAGCTATCACTGTTTCAGTTTTGATTCAGGGCTATTGATGGCTTTGTTTATCGTAGGGTGCTTGTCTCATTTCTTATAATTATACACACAAGGAGAATCTTCTGGGGTGCCTGGGTGGCTTGGCTGGTTAAGCGTCCGACTTCGGCTCAGGTCATGATCTCACGGTCTGTGAGTTCAAGCCCCGCGTCAGGCTCTGTGCTGACAGCTCAGAGCCTGGAGCCTGTTTCAGATTCTGAGTCTCCCTCTCTCTCTGCCCCTCCCCTGTTCATGCTCTGTCTCTCTCTGTCTCAAAAATAAATAAACGTTAAAAAAAAATAAATAAATTAAAAAAAAAAAAGAGAATCTTCTTAGACCAGTGCCTTTTTAAGAAGTTAAGTGAATTTAGCTATAGAGCACTTCCTTACATTTAAAACTTGAGATACCAATGAAACTCAGCTGACCTTGTAGGAGGAGTATTTGTTTTGAATGATGGAAGAGCTTCTTTGAAAGCAATTACACCATTATGGGGGAATTCCTGATCAAGCCATCCTTGGCATAACTTGCAAATGCCTAGTACATAGAATATAAAGTTCTAACATTTCATTTTCCATGGAAGGTGAATGGATAGTTTTAACAGTTAATTTTTTGCCAGTATTTTGCAACAGCAGCTATAACAAGTCGTATGTCTTAATAATCAGAAAATGAAATACATATTTAAAAATGATCACCCCGGGGCGCCTGGGTGGCTCAGTCGGTTAAGCGTCCAACTTCAGCCTAGGTCGTGACCTCATGGTTTGTGAGTTTGAGCCCCACGTCTGGCTCTTTGCTGACAGCTTGGAGCCTGGAGCCTGCTTCGGATTCTGTGTCTCCTTTTCTCTCTCTCTGTTCCTCCCCCCATTGTACCTAGACTCTCTCTCTCAAAAATAAATATTTAAAAAAATAAATAAAAACGGTCAACCAATTTAAATTTTGTGGGGAGAGTTTAAGAGTGTTACAGTCAAAGAAATGTCTTCTTCCTCCTCCCTGAGCCCTCCTCCAAATATTGTTTGATAGAAATTCTTACAGAAATTGTATAATATAATGGAGTGTTTTATTTTTATATTTAATAACACTCACAAATAATAACCGAATATTAAAGATTGCAAACCTTGAAATGGCTGAGTTCTTTTGGTTCATGGATTTGCACACTTTGTCCTTTGGCTCCTCTCAAAGTGTGACATTATGAGAGAGACTAGATGTGATAAGACTTAAGGGGGAGAAAAAGGTCCTGGTTACTGGCAGAAATATGGCCAGAGGGAGTCATAAATGTAATAAAAAAGGATTTCTCAAGTGCAGAAAAGAACTCTAGCTTCTCCATCCAGACGGTCAACCCCCTGGGTGGGCTGATTCTGTGTCAATCAGATCCAAAGTATATGTCTAGAGATTGGAAAGAAAACAAATACATTTGTGGGTCAGAAATGTCTCACTTGGTTTGAACTAACTGCTTTTCTTTCTCACTCATTTTCACTAGTTGGGGTATGTGTATGTATCTATATTCCTGTTTTTCTTTCTTTGATGGGTAACATGCTTACCGTTAACTTTGATACAATATAGTTTTGAAATACAGGTTGCATCTATTCAGACTTTTAATTTGAATTTATTTATCCTCTCTTCCTTCTTTTTAAAAAGACCAGAAGCCATTTATTTAATAGATGATACCCACACACGAAGAATTTATGTGTGTATTTGCTCCATAGGCTTTTGGTGAAACCCATTTGTCAATTCAACAAAAGTCATTGAACATCTACTATGCTCAAGGTATCTTGGGCTTTATAAAGCTAAATGAAAAATGGGGTCCTTGATGTTTAGTCTTGGTGTGTTACCTTCTCCAGAAGCAGTTGCTTTTTAACAACAGGGTAACGACCTTGGTTGCATATCAGAATGACCTGGGGAGCTTGTTAAAAATACACCTGTCCATGCTCCAGCTCTCAGCTCAGGGAAATTCTGAACAGGCAGGGTCCAAGGTGTGTGGAGTTTCCACAACAAGCTCCCCACGTGAATCTGATAAACCAGGATTAAGAAACACGGCTCCAAGCGCAGAAAGAACGAATTACAGTTGTTCAGCCACAAGTCAACCAGGTGGATGCCCTTGAAATCTACAACATGGGCACCTGGTTAAAGTCGTGTTTATAAGGTTGGTTCTATTTCCACTGCTTTAATGTCGGATAGTGATAATCTGGAAAGCATCCCAGAGATAAGGCTGGGTCCAATCTTCTTTGTAAAACACCTGGAACAAGACTGCTATGGAGGAATAAGGTAGCTACAGCCAAACGCCACCTCCCAAGCCTCCCCAAATACTCTGTCCTCCTTTCTATCTCACATGAGATATGGTTATTTGTGTAAAATTTCTCCTGCACTACACTGTGAAGTATTCCGGAGCAGGAGCAATCCTCTTTTTCTCCCACGAAGGAACCCAGTAACCCATACATAATAGCTATTGACCGGTGTTTTGAATCGAACTGAATCCTTCTCTTCCAACTTCTAGCGTCTGACCATATATACATATAACTATAACGGATATTTATAAAGAAAACCCATACAAGTATGTAATTGTTTAGAAAACATTTCAATCACACAAAAATGATTTACATAAGGAAGAAAGAACAATCAAATAAGCACCCACGGACCCACTCCCCAATTCATGAAGCAGGACGTTGCCAATACCTTTCAGGCCACCTGTTAAGCTAGAGCCTTTTGAACAGTAACAAGCTTCTGAAATTTAAATCAGAATGCTTGCGTTCAATCACCGGTTGATTGGATCATGCATTCACTTGTCAGGTGTGCCTTCTACGTCTCAGAACCCACGTAGACGAGGTGGTTATTTCTACCGTGGGAGTGAGGAGGGGTCTAAAGGGACGTAAGCTGCAGCCAGAAGCGTGCACACTGCCTCTGCGGCAAGCGGTCCTAACCCAGCTCGGCCCTCTCCGGAGCGGGCGGGGTTTGCTGTGCGGACACTTTGGGCAGAAACTACGCGTCCCGGCAGTCCGCGGGGCGAGTGGGCGGGGCCTGGCCGGGGGCGGGGGCCGGGCGAGGGGGGCATTGTGTCGGGAGCGCCGAGCCGCATTTGTCTGCTCGAGGTGCTTCGCGAGAGAGCGTTGTTTTCGCCGGCCGGGGGCTGCAAGTGTCAGCGGCGGCCGCGGCCCGGCGCAAGACCGAGTCCGAGGACGCACGCGCCAGCTGGCCGCGATCGCAGGCAGGGGGCGGCGTGCCAGAGGAGCAACATGCAGATAGGCGCCCGGCGCCCTGACGACCCCTCCCGAGGCAAAGAGGCCGGGGCGGCGCTGGGGCGGTGGAGAGCATGAGGGAGGCCGGGGGGCGGCTCGGCTCGGAGCGCTGCTAGGGAGCGGTGCGCGCTGCACACTCGCCGGGGCGCAGCCGAGAGCGGGGAGCCGGGCGGGTCGCGCCACGGGGCGGGAGCCGGCCGCCGGGAGCTGTTCTGATTTCCGAAGCGAACGCGAGGGGCCCGGAGCAGCCCCCGGCCCCGGCGTGCAGCCAACATGGGCAACGCGGGGAGCATGGATTCGCAGCAGACCGATTTCAGGGCGCACAACGTGCCTTTGAAGCTGCCGATGCCCGAGCCAGGTGAACTGGAAGAGCGATTTGCCATCGTGCTGGTGAGTGCGCGGCGGGGCTCCGGGCGGGGAGGCGCAGCTGACCCCCGCCCCCTCTTCTTCTCCCGGCGCCGGGAGCGAGCCTCCTGTCCCAAGGGGGAGGCGCCCACCTTCCCCATTGTGGCCTCCCCAGCCTTACTCTTCTCCGCTCCCCTCCAGCCCCCGCGCTCAGCCCTCTCGGGGTCCCGGGAGGGGCCGGGGGCTCGGGGCGGGCTGCCTGGCCAGCCCAGAGCCCATTGTCTGGCGGGAGAAGCACCACGCAGCGCGTGTGCCGGGGAGGTGCGGCGTGGGCGTGAAGGGAAGGTGGCGCGGGCCGGGGAGAAGGGGGTGGCGTGCCGCTAAGGCTTTTTGTTAAAAAACAAAACAAAACAAAACAAAAAAACAAAACCCCAAATCCCCGCACCCCCGCGGACCGTCCGGCATGCGGGGTCCCGGGCAGATGGGTGCATGTGGCCGGCAGCGGGTGGCGCGCGAAGGCGAACTTGGAGGCGGACGTAGCGGCTTGGCCGTGGGGAGCTGGCCCGAAAGGGAAAGATAAGGAAACCCGCGGCAGTGCGGCGCCCCGGTCCCTAAGCTGGGAGGGGCGGGATCTGAAACCCGGGCGGGAGAGCAGCTTTGCCTCAGCTCGTTCCTTTTGGTCTTAAACCTTAAACCACAAGAATGTGCAGTTTTGCGGGGACGTGTTTCGAGCTGTTCTGACATCAGGGTCGCCCCCTTCCCCCCCCCCCCCCCCCCAATCCCCGGCACACACAGCAAAATCCCCGGCTCCCTCTTGAAGTCTGCTTTTAGCTTTTTAAATCCAAGACACTGAAGACTCCCTTCTTTCTCCCTTCTGCTGGGACTAAGTTTCTGAGCCCCTCCCAACCACAGCTTGTCAGTGCTGTGAGCTCCAGAGGGTGTGGCGGCCTCCCCCTCGACCCAGCCAGAGTCTGTACTACAGCTGGTCCCCAGACTTCCGATTTTTAGTGACCCAGCCTCCTTAAAGGGATGTTGGAAGGGAAACAGGCAAGATCCGACGCGTTCCTATTCCTTACACTTGTACATTTACCTTTTCTTAGCTAGTTACCTCTAAACTCTAAGAGGCTAGGCAGCAAGAGAAACTTGTGCTCAAGGCAGTCAAATTTGCGTGTGCCTGCGGGTGTTTGGTGTGTAACCTCCTAACTTTGGGAAGGGTTCTGAGTCTGAACACCGGGACATTTAAATTTGCCTTTCTTCAGGCCTTTTAAAAGGGCAGGTTTGACAGGGGGTATAACGTTCTGGAGTCTAGGTTAGCTTTGTGCTCTTCGAGACAACAGAGGGCAAAAGCTTTTTTCACGCCACCAGGAAAGTCTGGTGTGGCAGTCGGGAGATAGATGAGGCCCCCTGTCTTGCTTTGCATCTTCTGTGATCTCCCACAGCTGCTCCCGTCGTTGTGCAAGATGGGACACACTGAAATGAAACAGCATAGGCTTAATTACTTCTCAAGGCAGCCTGGGTGCATACTTGACCTGTCTTTCCAGGGACAAACGTTTTTATTCAAAATCCTCTTCCTTCCAGACAGATGGTTCTTACCTTCTAGCTCTGGGCTTTCTGTCTTTTCATCCTGTGGTGCTGTGTGTATGTATGTGTATACTGGAAATGGAAGGGCCAGTGACACAGGAAAACCAGATCACAATAATGCAATTAAGTTCTGCTCAATTGGGATAGCGTGTTTTGCCTGAGATTTCAGTTATGCTGTTGATTAATAACACATGATATGAATTAATCTTTAGAAAAAATGTTTCATCATTAGCATGGTGGATTTGTGTTACTCTTAAGTCTAGCAGTCACAGACTTAGTATGTCACATTTATGATTCTGCATCACAAACTCCTTGGGGCAATGGTTGGTTGTTGTGGTTACTTTTACTCTACTGTGTGTCACACACAATTGCTGGATGTGGTTCTTAATTGTTGATGATATTTAAGCACCTCACAACAAAAAACGAAACCAAAAAATATCAGGCTGACCTTTTCAGAATAGAGACAAAGCTTTTGGAGAAGTCTCAGCTTGGGGACTGCCTTTTTGGTGATGCACTTGGACGTTAATGTGTTTATTGTAACTCCCCCTAGTCAGCTCTAGCTGCTATTTGGAAACCTACAAGAGGAATTAAAAGGTGTCCTCTTTATGCGCTAATGGAAGTCCAGAGTTAAGGTGATTTCTCTTAAGATAATTGTTTTTTTCCCTGAAGTTATACATGTGATGCTCTCAACTTTGGTTTTCTTTGTGAATTGCTTAAGTGGTCAACTCAAACCATTTAATTCTAGAGATCAAGGTAGAAGGATAAATTTTAGGTGGCATATTTTGAAGTACATATGTGGAGAAAATTCTTTACCCTGTGGCACAGGGAATCATATTGGCATTATTGATACTAGACTTATTTCCTTATATGATGAACATCATATATGTGATTTGGGAGGAAAACTGGATAGTAGTACTGTACGGGAAAGTATACAAGCACCTCATTGTAAGTAAGTATGGTTTACGTCAATAATTAATGAGACAGTTCAGACATGGAAAACAATTACACTCAAGCTCTAGAATACTTAAAGCATTGGGAAGGAGTAAATAAAAATGAAAATGACAAGTCCATCTATTTCTGGAAAATCTTGAGACCAAACCTACTCAGACTGTTTCCTTACCCCTTCATCAGTCTAAGTTACATTGTATGACTCTAAAAAACTAATAGATATGAATGGAAAGAGGAAAGGAGAGAGTTAGAGATTGTGGAATTAAGATCAGTGGAGGGGTTAACTAAAAAAAAATAGTAATTTTTATAGGAAAAGTTTTGAAATAGATTTGAATTCCTGAACTTCCTGTAATTAAAGACTAGTAAAAATTGGATCCAAATCTTAGGAGCTTAATCTTCCTAAGGAGAGTCTCTCTCCTTCTTGAGCTTGTCTTCAGCACTGTCATAGTAGTTATAAAATGTATTTCTGGGAAAACATTACTCCTTGTATACATGTAACTGTTTGCATCTTTGTACCTACCTTTCAGATAGGGCAGTAAAGTGATGTGCCTTTGTGCATACGTGTGTGATGTTTTTGTTAAACTGTTGGATAGAAGTATTTCATAAACTCAGTCATCTACTTTTATTCCTTTAGGGTGTGTATGTCACATATTTTACAGGTAACATTGGTGTGTATGTATTTTTTGGGTCCTACACATTTATAATTAAATATCCATGTGGCTCTTCATTGTATTAAACATTGCCTAAATGTTGGAAATATACATACATACACATACACCCTCCTCTGCCCTTTATTTTCAAAGATGACGCTATGAAGTTTATTTTGGGGTGGGGTGAAGAATTGATGGTCTCTGTCCAAGAACACCTTTTTCTACATTAGACATTCCGTACCATTCACTAATTTTTGGCTTGAAGTCATTGTTTACAAATAAAATATAAGTTCCCTAATGCCTTTGTCAAGGAGCTGTCGGATTCGTTCTTTGAATGTCAGAGGAGAGGATAATTTTAAGCCCTCTATCCTAGCTGCTATATCTCTGTGTGATATCAGATATCAGGCTGCTGTGCAAACAGATTCAAAAAGACGGATTAGAAAGTGATGGTTTAGGGCAGTATTATGTCTGATACTGAGAACTACTTGGGTGTGTGAATAATTTGAGTCGATTTCTTTCCAGTTTTTTTTCCTTCTTGCCCTGAGGTTGAACATAGTCATTCTGCTTTAGGAAGAAGTAGGAACGTTTTCTGAGTACCTATTATGAACGCACCCCCCCCCCCCCCGCCCATGCTTACATTATTCATTTAATCCTCACAATCATTCTGGAAATAAAATTACCTAAGTTTCCCACAGTCCTACAGATATGGAATAACTGATCTAGGATTTTTAATCCAGATTGGGCTCTCTGCCCCCTCTCCCCCACCCCATATTATATTATACTTCCTGAGGCCTTTGAACTGGAAAGGGGGAAAATGCCTGGAGCTAGCAGTAAAGCTGTTTAAGAAAAAAAAAAAAATCCCTAAATCTGATAAATGCAAGTTTCAAGCTGTATAAAATAGACAAAAATGTCTTAGAAGTGACCGCTGTGAGGTGCGCTTGATGTTTTATTTTCAATGTCAAACATTTTGGCATCCTCACTATGCCGTTCCATTTTTCAGGCATGGAGTTAAATACTGATTTGGTCTGAAAGTGTGCTCTTTGGTTTTTTCTATCGAGGCAGACTTGAACTACCTTGGTTGGGAATTTAGGATTTCCAAATCAGAGGAGAGACAATCTGTCAGTGCCACGCATATACTGTGAATGTAATTACTTGTGAAAGGACAAGGAAAGTCAAGTTTTAACGTTTATTTCCCTTTGCAAGGTGTTGTTCTCTTTTAACCACTTCCAAGGAGAGCTCTTGCCATGCAGTCTGCTGAGCAGATGGATGGGTGAGAGTGTAGTTAGGTCATCGTCAGATGCTTGCTGATTTTTCTCACATCCTTTCTCCTGTTACGGAAAGGAGGTAGAGAAGTTGGGCTGGGGGCAGGGTGGAGCGTTGTAACTTTGAGCCATTCTAGCTCATCCTAGGTACTATCACTGAGCCGCTTTATTTCACCAAAGTTGGGAATATATGCTTCTTATTGGGGTGCATTCCACCTCCCATAATGCCAGTATATTTGGATATCCGGTACAGAAATCAATCAGAGGTTATTATCTGAATACAAATGTTTGGCTCCAGTAAGATGCTGGCAGCAACACAAACTGATGACCTTTGGGAAGAAAAGGTATGCATGCCCTTAAGTCCTTAGGCGATAAGAATTACTTTTGCTGGTGGCCTCTCATTTAGCAAATAGCATTGGCCTGGGAGGCAGGAGACCTAGTTTCTAGAATTAATCTGCTGCACCAGGTTGAGCAAGTTAAAATCTTTCCTCTGGTCCTTGATTTTCTTCCTCTGTAAGTTGGAATAAAATTTGACACAACTGGGGCGCCTGGGTGGCTCAGTCGGTTAAGTGTCTGACTTCAGCTCAGGTCATGATCTCGCGGTCCGTGAGTTCGAGCCCCGCGTCTGGCTCTGGGCTGATGGCTCAGAGCCTGGAGCCTGCTTCTGATTCTGTGTCTCCCTCTCTCTGCCCCTCCCCCGTTCATGCTCTGTCTCTCTCTGTCTCAAAAATGAATAAACGTTAAAAAAAAAAAAATTGACACAACTATTAAGATAGGAGATTTTTTTTAGATGCTAGCACTTGAAAGTGTAAAATTTCCAGAATCTACCATCCTGTGCTCCATCAGCTGACTTTGCATTTTGAAGAGCTTTGTGCAGGACTGTGTTTTAGCTGTATTCCGTGTGGTCTAGAGAGTAGAATTTCCAGGGTCATTGACTGAAAGTCCCCTAAGCTTAAGGAAAAGTATATTAACATTTAGAGTTGTCAAAGAAATGAACAGTGAGCTCTCCGTTAGAGTTGCTCACACAGAAGCTGTATGAAGAATGCTGGTGACTGGAAGTTCTTTGCAAACCCAAGACCTGGCTAGTGCATTATTGGCTTCAGTGGTGCCCTCTTTGAGGTGAGCCTGCTGTCGGCAGTTTCTAGACCTAGAATCCTAGCACCTGAGAGTGGGGAAGGATTTTCCCCCCTCCCCCCACCCTCCGCCGCGTAGAGTCCTCCTGGGCTTAAGAAAAAAGTGTGGGCTCATGTTCTGGAAATTCATTTTACTTTACAAAAACTGTTGCTTGAAGGGCTTGGTCTTAGAAGTGTGCTCCTTTTTTTCATACGTAGGACTTGGGGCTAAAGGGCAAGGTGAAGTGGGCTTCTTTATGCTCACGGGTAACATGTGGCATGAAGATGGCTGATAGAAGCAGCACTGATTCCAGATGATCCTTTCCACTTGGCAAGAGAGTGCTGGTAGTTGGAAGCCTCTTAGGAACAAAGCACTGACACCTTAGAAAAGAACAGACTGAATTGCTTAAGAGTGGGGGAGTGAGTTGCAAACCGTCTCTTCCCTTCTAGAATGGGGGATGTTTCTTCCTTTTCCCCACCACGAGAACTGTGTCCCCAGGCTTTGGGGTCATGGTTTGTATAGAGAGGCTTCATGCACCTGGTTCGCTCTCATCTACTTGAATACTGCTGGCAGAGATAACTCCTGTCTTTTCTTTCCTTTAAGATAGTGTCTGCACAGACTGCAGGTGGTCTCCCCCTTTCCCAGTCACCCTTTTCCCTCTTTTCCCGGAGCTTTCAACCAAACACCAAGGAGTATGCAGTTTCCATTGGATATAATTTGGAAGCAGTGTCTGGGGAAGAGCTGGTAGGCCGGAGAGCTGTGATGCAGCGGAGGCCCACAGATGTGGGCCAGGATGGCTGGGAATTCCTACTTGAGGTTTAGTGGTATTTGTTGTAAACAGGAGAAGTGTACTTTCTGCTCACAGTCTTAATAAAAAAAACAAACTGAGTCACATCTTCGTGCCCACCACACACAAAACAAAAACCCATGACCAGTGGCAGAGCTTATAGATAGTCACCTCATAACAAACTTTTTCTAGTTTTTAGGACACACCAAAAGTGTTCCTCAGATCACATTTTTGGTGTTCTTGTGCAGCCTGTAATGGGCTTTCGTGACTTGGAATTCACACATAGTCTACTTTGTTCTTTGAGGAGTTGCTGTTTGTAAGCCCCTCTGTCCGTTGCTACAAAAGCTGAAAGCTTTGAGGTGTTTAGATCCTGCTATAGCCGCAAGTAATCTCTCTCGACTGATTTTTGTGGGGTAAATGGTGCCTGTGCCTGGTTTATACTAAGAACTTGTTGGCTTTGGGAAAGGTGTCCGATTGTTTACATTTTTGGCCCTGTGGCTCATGTTGGGCACTAAGGTATGCCTGTTACCTAAAGGTCCTGCCTTGAATTAAGGATTTGCTCTGGAACCTGACTTCTTTTCTGTGTTCTTTTTTTCCCTTGGGAGTTGCGCTGAACGCTTGAAGGCAGGATAATGAAGGGATTGACAAATCGAAATGGTAGTCCTCAAACTTGGCTGTATATTGGCATCACCTGGGAGCCTCAAAAATCCATAGATGCCTGGGTTGATAAATTGGGTGTAGTAGGAAAGGAATTGTTTAAGAAGTACCAAAAATTATGGGGAAATTAGGCTAAGTGGAGAAGAGGTAAAAAACAAACAAACAAAATTTTCCCCCCAAAATCTTAAAGACCTTTGATTGAACTGAAAGCACCAAGATGAGAAATAAGAAATGGATCAAAGTCTGTTGAATTTTAGACTCATTTAACTATTTAAGAAATGATCATCAAATAATCATGATGAAAATTGACGGAGAAAGTTCTATATATTATAGCTCAAGAGTGAACAGTGGCCCTGAGGTGTACTTCTGGAGTAGGAAAATCAATAAATCAATTGTATTTTTGCTTAGGCCTCTATTCTCAAGCTTAATTGTTTGTTGGTTCAATGTAGGCCTTTTGCTTTGATCTCTGGTTTTACCACTTACAAAGACTTGATGAGCTTGGCTTCCCGGAGAGAAATTCAAATACACTTGTGAAATGTAAACAACATTCATTTATTAAGAATCCTATAATCAGGGCAAATTGGCATGCTTATATAAGCAATTAGCTTTGAGAATAGAAAGATAAATAGGATGGTAGGTCAAGAATGAGCTGATTGTTCTCCATGCAAGACTCTAGTTATTTCTTCAGTAGTTATAACATAAGCAAATAGACATTCCTCTTATTCATAATCTTTAGCATTTGTGGTTTGGGATTTGAGGACAGCGTATGTGGTTTTTTGAATTGAGAGGATAGAGGCAATTATTGTCTCATTTTCATCTAGAAATATAAATAAATCATTCAAGGAAATGTAGGTAGTTTATAATCAGATAAAACTTTGCAGTAATTGGGAACAGGGCAAGAGAAGGTTTGGATTTAGATGGGAATATTAAAGAATGATAATGGAGTTATTTTTATTTTGGTGGGGAAGGTAAAGAAGATGACTTACAATGGCAGAAAGATGGAAAATAAGCTCATTTATTTACTTTTAGGGAGTGTGTGTGTGTGTGTGTGTGTGTGTAGAAGAAAGCATTAGGATAACTAATAGGAGACGTTGGTAGGACACAATTAGATTTGTTCCATGGCAACATTGCCCAGTGAAGTCAGTACTGCCCCACCTCATCTCTGTGAAAGCTGGGGAGCCTATTTGCAAAGGCTAAGAATCCGGTCAATGGGTTTTGTAGGTTACTTTCACTTCTGGCCCTTTTAGTCCCCAGTATGGTCAGTCTTGTGGTTCTTCTGAGGAAGCTGTCTCTTTTTAGTGACAGTGGGCTATCTTGAATAATTGGGATTTGTTATCCCCAAGGACTTCTGCCTGGTGAACTTAGAAGGCCAAGTCAGTCCAAATGTCTTGGGACCGGGAAGCTATAAACTTGGAATTGGGGAGTCCTCGGGCCTTATCACACAATCCTTATTCCACTGCCAACGAATGGGGCCCTCCAGATGTGAACCAGTAGGGACTGTTTAGAACTATGTGGCCTTCTGGGTTTGTGGAACCATTAAGCTTGCCAGGTTCATTCTCTCCAGTGTCCTTTCTCAATAGCAGTTTTGAGTGTCAGAGTTGTCGGCCTTGTGGAAAGCATTTGTTTGCTTTAGAAATTTCTAGATTGTGAATTTACCAGATCCTCATTTAATGGAGTACTTCTTTAACATTAGTATTTTTTAAAAATAGGTTTTCTTTTGTTAATTTTTTTTTTTTTTTTTTTTTTTTGGGGGGGGGCTTGGCATGGGGGGGGGCCGGGGGGGGGATGGGGGGGGGGGGGGGAGAGCATCCCAAGTAGGCTCAACACTGTCAGCACAGAGCCTGATGATATGTGGCTCGATCCCATGAATTGTGAGATCATGACCTGAGCCAAAATCAAGAGTTAGACATGTAACTGACTGAGCCACCCACGCACCCCTTGAAAACTTTTTTTGGTTGTTATGGAGGAGGATATCTCCAAATCAGCCTTTAGAAGATCTTTTTATTGAAGAAGAAGATACAAACAGAAATGGGCCCATATCATTAAGTATGCAGGTTGATGGATTTTCACAAACTGAACGCACTGTTGTAACTGGATCAGGAATCAGAATCTGTTTTCTGGTTTTTTTCTTCAAACGTGGTTCAGCTTGGCTCCCTGCTGCCCAGCCACTGTCACTCACCTGAACTTACTTTCCGCGTGGTCAGACGTACGTGAAAGAGAGTAGACCACAGGATTGTGCCTTGCGGTCGTCTTGTAAGTGACTCTAACCATGAGGTTTCCACTACTTCCTTTGAGAGATTTCCTCAGCCCAAGTAGGCCTGACTGTTAGGAAATATTGACATTGTAGCATCTTCCTGTTGTTTGTGGTTATCTCCTCATTGATAACCCTAATGCTATTTCTTTTGTGTGTGTAGTGTCTCTCTTTTTCATAATATTGAGAAGAGGACATTTTGATTTGTGTTCCTAGAGCAAAGCGTGAATGGGGAGCGTTTGCACTGGGGTTTCACTACTTGGAAGTCTGCACCCATAGATACACGTTTTGTTTATTCATTGTAAGCCTAAATTCTGGCCTTTAGCTTTTGCCATCTTCCTTGATTCCTTTGAAATATTGAAAGGTATCAGAGTGCAGATTTAATCTTGTGGCCCAGTTTTCCTGTCAAAGCCCTATCGTGTTATTCTAGACATTGGTGTGATTTGAGAGGCTCTTCGGCCATGTTTGTTGTTAGGGTTTCCCTTCCACACTCACCTCTGTAACTTCTGTATCCCTCCCAGAGCTGTCCTTGAAATCGTCCACAGTCTGGCCAGACCCCTCTCCTCTTCTGTCTCCTTGCTTGAACACTCCCTGCACACAGAACTTTCCCTCCATTATGCCTTTTCTCGCAGTGACTCTCCTGCATGGCAGGTGCTTCTTGGCTTCTCTCTTTCTAGGATTCTATCCAGCCTTCAAGGCTCTTCTGAAATCACTCCTCTTCCCAGTGTCCTTGTAGGCCAGCATCAGCTTGGAGGAGGTGGGAAAAACAGTTCTCCTCTTTTTGATCTTTTTATTGTATGAATAGTATGAATTATTTCTCTTACTCATCGGGCCCTTGATGAAATACCACCTTGTATGAGGTGTGATTGTAAAATAAAGGGATGCTTTTATGTGTAGCTTCATAGCCATTCATTATACTCTTAGCCATCATTTATGTCTGTTTTATTTGCCAATTCACATTGTGGGCTCCTAGAAGACCAGGATCATATCTTACAGGCCCTGGCACTTTTCCTTATCCAGCACAGCGGTTGGCCCAGGGAAGAGTCTCAGCAGGCATTTACTGACTTGACTAGAGAAGGATATGATATGGGCTAAAACAGGACAAGAACGGAGTAGCTGATCACACTGGGCTGACTGTTAATTGCACATAACTTGCCAGTTGTGTTGAAGTGACACTTTGTAACAGATTCTTACTCATCCTGGTATTCCTCATATCACTCCTTTGTAGTAGGTGCCCAGGAATACTAAGCGTTCATAGTAAGCTGACATCATGCTTCACGTGACTCCTTGTGGAAAACTGGTGAATTAAAAGAGGAGGAGGACAGTGAAATGGCCAACAAAATCTATTTTTTTCACTGTCACCAAGCCAGATCAGTCTGTCATGATGTACCGTCATCGAGGGAGTAGTAGTAGTCCAGTAGTCTAGGGCTTTCTAAAAGCAAAATGTTCCTTATGATGCTTTATTTGGAGTCAGGCACGTTTAAGTGAGCAGTATTCCCTATTTGGGCATTTTGGTGCTTTGCTGTTTGTGAAATGCTTTCAAATTATCTTTTGTGATTCTATGAGTTCTTTTATTTTTTATTCTTTTAAGTTTATTCATTTTTGAGAGAGTGTGAGCACGCAAGTGGGAGAGGGGCAGAGAGAGAGAGAGACAGACAGAGAGACAGACAGAGAGACAGACAGAGAGACAGACAGAGAGACAGACAGAGAGA
>NW_026057584.1:77418814-77455421 GCF_023721935.1 Panthera uncia | reverse complement strand
CCGGGGAGAGAGAGAGAGAGAGACGGGGAGAGAGAGAGAGAGAGACGGGGAGAGGGAGAGAGACGGGGAGAGGGAGAGAGACGGGGAGAGGGAGAGACAGAGAGACAGACAGACAGAATCTGAAGCAGGCTCCAGGCTCTGAGCTGTCAGCACAGAGCCCGATGTGGGGCTGGAACTCATGAACCATGAGATCATGACCTGACCCGAAGTCGGATGCTTAACCGACTGAGCTACCCAGGTGCCCCATGATTCTAAGAGTTCTCAGTACTTGAGGCAAATGGGGCATGAGGGTGTGTGGCTTGAAGTTCTACAAGAAGGTAGGGAGGTTTGTGATCCCATCTAGGTCCTTAGCACCAGAACTCCAGTGGGGTTCTTACATTCCATTGTAAGATAAGCCACTCCTGTGCTTACTCATGTTCTGTCTTGTGCCTCATACCCATTATCTCTGATGCTCTCAGCAACCTTTGGAGGGAGATATTATCTTCCTTTTACTAATGAGGCAGTGGGGCAGTGGGGCTCAGAGTGATGTACCAAGTGATGGAGGCAGGATTGGAATCCAGGCCTGTCTCATGAAAGAACCTGCTGCTTTCTCCTGTACCACCCTGTACTTTCTGAATTAGCTGTGAGATGTCATTAAATTTGTGTTTTTGTTCTTCATTTTTCATATACCTTCTGGATTAAATGCATTAATTCATACTCTTGATGTAATTTGTGAGTCCCGTGTCCATATGGTTGTGGATACACTAAGCTCTAAGGGTTCAGAGGGAAAGTGCTGTTTCTATATTTTGAATATTTAGGAAAAGTTTCCTTGGAATAGGAAGTAGAGGGATGCCAGCTTGGTTGCGCCCACCGTGAGGCTACGTTTTTTATTCTACATTATGCAATCGTGCCCATTTGTCACTGCTTAAGGGATTGTACTTTAATCGGAGTCCCAGAACATTTATTGAGCACTTACTATGTGCCATGTAGTGTTGTAGGATGCAAAGGTGCATGAGGTTGTCTGGTCATCTGCCCTCAAGGAGTTGATGACCTAGTGGTAGGGGAGGACAGTGGGTGGGTCGGGAGCTAGACATGAAAAGCATACACACGTACGTAACCGTAGCTGTCCCGTTGCTGCAAATTGCTATACGGAGTATAAAATAGGATAATGTGAGGTGGTGCCTTGTCTGTAAGATCTGAGGGCTGGGGAGTAGGCAGCCCGCGTGTGAAGATCAGGTGGGAGCCCTCCAGCAGGAGTAGCAGCCAGGGCTCCTTTTGTTTCTTCCCTTTATGGCTCAGTATGGGGTTCCACGGACCCTGGAGCAAACGAAGGGTGTAGCATGTGGAAGTCTACTCGGCTTTAGACCTTACCTATGGCGAAGCCTCAAGGTGGAAGCCCAGGAGTCTATTTCCTTTGTCCTAACAGAGCTGTTTCTTGTAAATGGCTTTGTGCAGTCACAACTCTGCCGCTTGTTAAATTCAAGTGAATTTTTTTCCCCCACCTGACTTCTAACAAATGATCATTGCAGTACTATCACTGTTCTAGACCCATGGGACATACCATTTAAGAATGGAATATTGATTAGTGTGAACAGTGCCCTTGTAAGTAAAGACCCTCTGAAGGCTGGTACTTGAGAATGGCCCATTTTATCTGCTTGAAACCAAAGGTTGACCTGGGTCAGGTAAGGTATACAGAGAAATTGCATTTTTGCTGTAACTTGCTACTAGCTTATCGCTCAGATTTTTTTTTTTTTTTACTACTTTTTTGATATCTGATTTATTTTTAATTTTAAGGCATCTAAGAGGTTTGATTCTGAAGTTAAAAATAAAAGTTGTATGTAGCTAAAATTATCCCTAAAATCTCCTGAGTTGCTGTGAAGGTACAGCATGCACAGTGCTGGGAGATACAAGCCTAGGACGTAATTGTTATACATGTTAAAGTTGGAGAAGCTGCAAAAGTGTACATGCAGATGTCTGGGCATTCAGGCCATTCTGTCTTTCCCAAACCTCTGACCATGACTGGACAATGGATGGAGAATGCTAACATCTTGCTTGCCTGTGGATTTACTCCATTCCTATCACAGGGATCCTTTAAGTCCATACTAGTGAATTTGTTTGTTTCTTTTTTTGGGAATTTGTTTAAGAGAATTTTAAGGCAGTTCTCAGGTTAAAGGTTGTTTTGATGCATGGATAGCAATAAAAACAATTTATGGCACTTACTGTACATTTCTTTATTTATGGCAGTAAGCATGAAGGTAACTCAGGATCCCTGGAAGGTTGGTGTCACCCCTGTTTTATTTGAGAAACTCAGAGGAGTTAAGGGACTTGCCTGAGGACACACATTTGTAAAAGACATTGAAGCTGAAAATCAGCTACATTGACTCTAAAGCTGTTACTAACATACTGTTTTTTGTTTTTTTTTTTTAAAGTTTATTTATTTTGAGAGAGAGAGTTTGCCTGCACATGTTGGGGAGGGCCAGCGAGAGAGGGGGAGAGAGAATCCTAAGCAGGCTCCGCAGTGTCAGCACAGAACCTGATGCAGGGCTCCATCTCAGGACCCTGAGATCATGACCTGAGCCGAGATCAAGAGTCGGACGCCTGAGTCAGGCACCCAGGCACTCCTTTAACATACTGTTTTGATTCCCAATTGCAAACATATAAATATGATAAACAGAATGTAACGGTTCAGAGTAAATTGAAAGCCCTGTGAGGGTAAGTTCATCTTTGTAGCCTGTATTAATTTTGTTGGTATCTACCCAGAGCCAACAGTAACTATATATACCCTTCAAAAAAATTAAAGATAAAATAAGAACTGGATGAATAAGCCACTGTCCACTGTTGAAATAGTAAAGGCCAAGTAAGCTTGCAATCAAATTGACTTTTTTCTAGTAACAGTTGTCCTCTGAAGCCTTTCTGAAGGCTCTCTTTCAGACAACTGTCTCTGAACCTTTGTATTTTTTTTTCCTTAATGTCCCTAGTAAAATGGCTGTGTTGTTACAGCTTGAAGCCTGTGTAGTAAGCCTTTTGATCAGCCCTCGGTGATAACCCACAGACTTGGGCTTCCTTGTGCTGGGAACAACCATTATCTTGTGTTAATTAGTGGGCTTTATGTTGGGGGTTGCTTGTTTTTAATATACAAATTTCATGTAATCCCATTCACTTATTTACAAAATAATTTGCTCAAAGCCATACCGTCTTAAGATGCTGGGACACAAAAGTGAAAAAAGCATCATCTCTACCTTTGAGGAGTTGACTGCCTGGTGGAGGAGATAGATGTGAAAATGAAAATAGGACTTTTAAAGGCATTTATCACGTGTATATGTGCTACATACATAATGCGCTATGGATGGGTATATTAAAAGCAAAGTCTTACAACATTTTAGGTAAGCTGATGAATCTGGACAAGTTAATTAGTTTGGCTGAAAGGTGTAATTCATAAAGGCTAAACAGAATGGATTCTCTGTGACTGAATGCTTAAAGATTCAGGTGTGTTTGTGCAAATCATTTGGAAGGATCTAGTAAAAAGTCCTAATTCCCAGGGACAGACTTTCAGGTGGTAGATGATTCTGCCCCAAAGAGTAATGGACTGTGAGGCTTATTCCCCTGCCTTGCATGCATGGGAAATGGAGTCAGCTGCTTCATTTCTGCTACACTCACTTTGCTACAAAGCTTGCAGTCATATCTACAAAGCTAATCATGGGAAGCGATGGCATTGGATCATTAGGACCCAGAATGGGCATTTAACTGAACTGTTGAAAAAAGTTTAACTTTAAAAAAAATGCTTGTTTATGAATACAGTGTTTGGAATTAGACCTGAGTTGGAATCAGGATGTTGCTGCGCGTTAGTGGAGTGTCCTAAGTCCGGGTAGCCGTGCCTGTCGCATGAGCTCAAGCACCACCTCTTTGGCTTGCTGCAAATATTAAATGATGTTGCTTAGTACAGTCAAGTTGTGGCATTCAGGTGAGCACTTCACAAAAAGTGGTGGTTCTGGTTATTTGGCACCTGTCATTATTTCACTTCATTAAAGTGCTGACGTTAGGGGTTAGGCTGCGGACTCCGAGGGAGCTTTAGTTAAACCATCATTGATGTCAAATTCAAAGAGGACCCAGAGTTGAACTGATGGTAGCTTGTGCTTTATTATTCTCCTCCTAAGATTGTACTTACTGAACTTTTATTTTATTTTTTTATGAATGTTTCCTGATCCATTGTATGCAGCCTCTACTTGGATATTTTATCTTGATCCCTGACTTCTATTTTGTGCTGTCTAGAAAAAAAGTCTGATGTTTCACTTGTTAAGCTTAAAAATAAAGCAGTCATTTTACTAGCAAAAAATGGGTTTATTTGGGAAATAGCCGAAAATTAAAATTTGGGACATGCCAGCTACAGCAAAACTATAGGCAAGTCCAACAAGCAACAAGGAGAGGAACATTTTATTTTATGGAGAAGGAGGAGGAAATTGGGTGGGGCTGTTTTGAATGAAAGTCCCATTGGAGAAAGGCAGTGTTTAAGGTAATGACAATTTCTCATGGGCTGAGTTGTCGAGATTGTGGATTTCTTGTAGGAGATGCAATGCACATCTTTTCCTAATAGGTTCTGTAGTTGATTCCTTCCTGTTGACAGTTCTGTTGAGGTCTGTAATTGACAGTCTTCCTGTAATCGGTGTGGAATGGTACCTCCTGAGAACTCTCCTTCTCTCCTTTTCCAAGAACTCCGGAGTAGTGACGTTTCCCTTTATTAATTTTTGCACAGGGTGTTGGACTGTTCCATTTCAGAGCCTAATGGAAGCGTCAGCATTTTCACAATTGGAGTGGACAACCACCATGCAGTGTACAACTGTGACCCTTAAACAGCTAGTTCACATGAGAAAATACATTCAAGGTCATGACCATCTGGGCCCTGAAGGAACTGCTGTTGAGGTTCTGTTTGGCTCCAGCTCCATTCTGGGATGGATAGAGTCATTTGGACTTCATTCTGAATTCCAATAATGGCAAAAAAGATTTGTGTGACTTGTGTATAGATGACCTTCTGTTTGAACTGATTGAGATTATGAGCATTGTTTAATAAAAGCTTTGTCCTTGTTTCAGATCAAGAATACAATGCCATCTGATTTGATCTAGAAGCAAAGTAATAGTCACGATGGTTTGCATTCCCCCAATTACCCCTTGTTTTATTTTTTCTAGAAGGGTCCTCAGTTTATTTGGGTTATATCCTACAGAGTTAATCTTACTGAACCAGGTAGAGCTAAGCTTAGGAAATAGGCTCGTCTCACCTCAGATCAGTACACTACTACCATCTAGAAATGAGGGCCTGAAATTTTCTAAAGATACCTTTTACACACTTTTTTTTTTTTTTTTTTCTCCTCATTTTCTAGTGAGGAAAATTGTTTCTTTTTCTCCCAGGTGATAAATGTCACTTTTGCCCTAAATTTTAAGGTGGGATTCTACTTTTAAAACTTAGATAAAAGAATATTTGATAGAACTGTCAGACTAGTACAAAATAAAATTCTCTCTGTTCTCAGAGCCTTGAGGGTCTTTAAATCTCATTGGCTGAAGCTGCATGAGTGTTTCTGTTGGTGCCCCATTTCCACATCATGGAGCTTTAATTTTCGGATTTTAGTAATGAAGGTATGAACCCAATCTGTCAGGTTTCGTGTGCCATTTACTATAGCCCTTAGCTTAGAATTGAATGAAAGGAAGTAATAAGCCAACTCTGAGAAGGTCCAGATGAAAAGGATTATAACGTGGTACAAAAATATTAGCATGCCCAGCCCTTCCATGTGACTCATTCCTTTCAGAGTATCCATTTTGACAGCTTTTTTGAATCACACATCAATCACGATGTTGGTATTTTTGGCGAGGTGGTAGACCTTACCCTGATGTTCACAATCATAACTGCCAAAAGTGAACAAAGAGGAGAATTCCAAGTGAAACATAACAGCATCACAAATATTTAGTTTTGTCTTGAGCAGAAAGAGAATCAGGAGTTAGATGATGTCCTTTACATTGCCCCAGGAAAGCCACTGCTTTATTCCGGTGATACTAAGGCCCTGATGGGTCTTATCCAGCCTTCGACTGTAGGAACTATTTTAATTTTTTGTAAATTTCTTTTATTCTTTTAATGTTTATTTAAGAGAGTGAGACAGTGTATGCGCATGTGAGGGGTGCGGAGCCCGACACAGGACTCTATCTCACGAACTGTGAGGTCATGACCTGAGCTGAAATCAAGAGTTGGATGCTTGACCAACTGAGCCACACAGGTGCTCCACCCCCCCCTTTTAAATTTCTTTTAGAGAGTTTGTGGGGCAGACAGGCAAGGGGCAGAGGATCTTAAGCAGGCTCCACGTTCCGCCTGGAGCCTGACACAGGACTCCATCCCACAACCCTGGGATCACAACCCTAGGTGAAATCAAGAGTAGGATGCTCAACTGACTGAGCTGCCCAGGCATCCAGGATCTATTTTTATGTTAGTTTCCACTCCAGAGTTTCCCTTCTCCAACCTTCTCTCCTATCCTAGGAATAATTCATTTAGGGCTTAAGGTTTTTCCCTTGATGTCCTGGGGACTAAGCTTGCTCTGGGATCATTCTACCCTGTGCTGCATGTATTCCTTCTGGGAAGAAAATCCTATCACTTCAAAGGAGCAGCGGATACCCAGGGTGTATCTAGAAATAAAAATTTGACCCTTTGTCCTTTTCATCCCTCTCTCTTGCAGGCAGCCTTTCCTTCTTTGCAAACAGACCGTTGTAATAGTGGTAGTCTGTCATGCTGTTAGATGATTTGCATCACTGCTCCAAGTGGATGCTGTAATTTCATCCGGAAATCTCCTTTCATGCAACTGACTGCTGTAAAGCGCGCATGGGGCTTGCAGCACATGTCCTTCGATGCTGAGAAATAGCTTTGATGGACATGGTCTTGAGAAAATAGTCCTAACGTTGCTGAATATTTGGGTAAAATACCCACATACGTAAAGAAAAGATAAAGTTGCAGATGACAGTTCAAGCTTCTCTGTCCTCATTTCCTTCTTTCCCTCTTCCAAGGAAAACTGTGCCGAATTGGCGTTCCTGTGCACATCTGGCACAAATAATTTACAGTTTGAGTTTATAGTAATGGTATCTCCATGCACATGTACTTTTGAATCTTTACGCATTGGGTTTGAGAAGTACTCCTGTTGATGCGTGTAACTTTGGGTCCTTTAACTTGTAAGTCTTATTTATTGAGTGAATGTACCATAAATTATTTACATTGGGTCCTCATTATTTGTGGATCCTTGATTTGCAGGTTTGCTTATTCAATGAAATTTATCTGTAACCCCCAAATCAGTACTTGTGCTTTTGTGGTCATTCATGGATCAAGGGTGGTGAAAAATTGCAGTCACCTGATGGACAACTTACCAGATGAAGCCAAACGAGGTGGTCCTCTGCTTTCTTGTTTCACCTCTCACTACAAGCAGTTGTTGTTTTTGCGTTTGATTTAGTGTCATGTTTTTCACATTTTGGTGCTTTTTGTTGGTGATTTTGCTATGTAAAAAGGCAGAGTGATCCAAGCAAAGTGCTGAAGTGCTCTCTATGTTCCTGAGCCCAAGAAGACTGAAATGTGCCTTGGGGGAGAAAATACATGGATAGATAAGCTTTGTTCAGGCATGAGTTAGCTTTTGGCTGGGAGTTCAGTGTTCATGAATCAACAATAGGTATTAAGTAAAGTGTCTTCAAACTGAAACACGCATGACAGTTGTATGTAATGATGTGACCAGAGGTTTGTGGAAACCTAACCCTGTATTTCTCACAGGAGCAATGCTTCAGTATTTGCTAAATGTTTCCAGAATAGGACCACTGTGAAGTAGGAGAATCAAGTTTCACCTTATTGATGGATATTTAAGTATTTTCTGCAGTTTTTAAATTGTTACAGTCCTTGTCTAATGTCAACCGATGCATAGGTGTTGGTTTCTAAAGGTTATATACTTAAAAGTACTGTTGCTGAGACCTGGGTACGCCCACCTTCAAAGCGGAGTGACTATCATTGTAGTGCTCCCTGTGGTGGTTAATTTCCCCTAGTGGCGTTGATGCTAGTGAGTTCATCCCTTAGGCTACTCAGATCGTGCCTATGTATCAGTGAACTAACAAATATGTTTTAGTACCTACTCGGTGTTAGAGATGGAATAATAGCGGTGAGCTGTCATCCAGGAGTTTATAGTCTATTTTTTGGTTATAAGATTTAGAAACATAAATTAAAAAACTGGCTGCCATCCATTTTAACCTTTATCTTTGAGATGAGTGAGATTTTTTGGGGAATGGTTAATAATAGCGGCTAATATTTATGGACTTCCCTTTGTATTGGACTAGACATCTCTTCATGTATATCATCTTAGTAACAACCTAAGAGAGTAGATGGATGTTATTAGTCTTACTAAAGAGGGAACTGAGGTGCAAAGAAATTGATCAGCTTTGTCCAAAGTCACACAAATAACAAGTGACAGGATTTGGACTTAGGCTCCCTGGTGCCTGAGCTTCCATTCATAACTGTTGTGCAGTATGTGCCTCAGTTTACCATTTAATTTCCTACATGTAGCCATGGCCTAAGAGGTGATCGGTCTTTTACAGATAAAAAATACTTAAGGAAAGTTGGGAAATCATGTAGCAGGAAGTAGGTATGGGGTTGTGTATGTGTTTTATTTTAATTTTTTTTAAAGCTTATTTATTTTGAGAAAGTGTGAGTTGGGGAGGGGCAGAGAAAGAGGGAGAATCTCAAGCAGGCTCCATGCTGTCTGCGCTGAGCCTGTGTGGGGCTCTAACTCACAAAACCGTGAGATCGTGACCTAAGCTGAAATCCAGAGTCGGATTAACAGCTGAGCCACCCAGGCACCCCTGTATGTGCATTTTGAACCAGGTGTAGAGGTGAGGTGGGGCACACCAGAGGACCATCTTGTCCTCTGCCAAGTCTGGCTTCAGTATGGATTATCAAATCCATCTTTTATACTGGTGAAAGGGATTCTTAATGTCTAGCTATTTTCATCACCATTTACAAGGCCATTGAGTAGTTTTGGAAGAAGGGGAAAATTTGTGTATTCTTTCTGTCCTTGTTTTATTTGCTCAGATGAGGGTTTTGCTACTTCTGTGAGACGGCATTGAGAAACTTTACCACTTTTTGAGGGCTTTTCTATGGACCAAGCAGTGTGTGAGCACTCTGTGTATAGTTCTGAGAACCACATTGTAATGCTGTAATAAGTTACTTGGTGTTGAGAAGGGTTTGAACTAGGTAGTCGACTCCGTAGTCGACACTTTCCACTACTCTGCATTGACTCCCTTGGTAGAGATGGAGGGTGGGGTTGGCAGGGGTGGGGGGTGGAAGGAGCCTGAAGTAACTATCACTTAGGAGGGTGACATCCCTCCCTGGCAAGCTGCAGGCTGCCACTCCGTGGTAATTTCTCCTCAGAAAGGAGAAACTGCAAGTGAAGCATCGCATTGCAGAGGGTCTCAGGGATTCAGAGAGCCACCGATAGTGCCATTGGAGATAGCTTTGGAGATAGCTTACTTGTCCCCAGGAAGGTGAACGAGATGTTGGAGATGTTCACAGTGAGGTGTCTCAGAACAGTTGCCGCCTCGTTTCTTGGAATTGGTCACTTTTTTCTTATTAACACATGAGCTATACATTATCTTCTGAGAGCAAATATTCACGGCCACTCAGAACTAAGATTATTCTCTGAATCCATGTCTTTCAAACTCTTGATTGCAGCCTGTGCTAAAACACAGGTTACATTCATGGCCCAGTATATACAGGGTCTATAAATCCAAATAAAAGATGCTCTTTCCTAAAACAATATTTATCTTTGCTTGGTGAATGGCACCCCATTTCCTACACCATTTTATTCTTCTAAAATATGGTTGACTTTTAGATGGAGAAGATGCACTTATATGATTTAAATTCCAGAAATTATTTGTACTATAGTATTGAAGCCACCTGGTCGGATATCATTTAAACTCCTTAGCTCATGAAGCCCAAACCAAAGAAATTGTTTACTCTCGAGATTTGATCATGAGATTATTTAGGTCTTTGATGAATTGCCAATGTCTATTCCTTGTGGTTATGCAGAGATTGGAAACATTTGTTTTATAAAAGTTTTGACTGCATAATAAACACTGGAGAATCAAGACTCAAGAGGATATTAAGAGAGCCTGTTGCAGCAGGTATGTTACTATATTTAGATCCATAGTCTCATTTTTTTTTTTTTCTAGAAAAACATTTATCTGGGAAATATTGCACTTCCAAAGTAAAACACATTTTTTTTTTTTTTATTCTTTGATAACTTCTGATGTAGGTCTTCTGACATGATGTTTTGCACATGTGGGAATCTAGATCATAATAATACAACTTAATAAATTTTCATTTGAAATTTTGCTTGATATCTTCAACTTAATTTTTACTCAATGAAATAACTTCCACTGAAATAAGAAACCAAAGTCACAGGGCAACCTTGTGCAGTGTCTGTTCTGAACTGTTTGTGGGTGACTTCTGGGGCTTTTTGCTTTGTTTCAAGTATACTTTTTAAAACTTTCTGATGACTTTGTAAGTAATTGTCCTCATTGTTGATGCCTGTATTTCTATCCACATTTGCTCCTCTTGACTTCAGTAGTAAAATATTATTACAGTGGGAGGTGGTTTGATATTTTGTTTCTGTGTGCCTAAATTTTACACCTGTAGACGTCACAAAGCAGCACCGTTCTCAAAAAATTATTCCTTTTCCTGGGTTCATTTTTCTGATTTATACTTGAACCAGGAGGGCTGGAATGCTTAAGCCCAGGGGCTTTATTCCCAGTCTTGCCATCCACAGTCCTGAGATCTCCTGTATTGTAACTTTATCATCTGCAAGTGGGAATAAATACTTCTCTTCCATCCCAGAGTATTGATGTGGGATAAATCCTGAAAGAGCTTTGATACAGGAACATTCTTCTATACGTAATAATATGGAAAGAGGCATTATGCTGAATTTCAAAGTCTTATGACTTTAAAGTTACCAAATAGAAGACACCAATTTACACTCAGTGTGAATGCTAAACATATTTAAAAGTAATTTTTTCTGGGCCGCCTGGGTGGCTCAGTCGGTTAAGCGGCCGACTTCGGCTCAGGTCATGATCTCACGGTCCGTGAGTTCGAGCCCTGCGTCGGGCTCTGTGCTGACAGCTCAGAGCCTGGAGTCTGTTTCAGATTCTGTGTCTCCCTCTCTTTGACCCTCCCCCGTTCATGCTCTGTCTCTCTCGGTCTCAAAAAATAAATAAACGTTAAAAAAAAATTAAAAAAATTTAAAAAAAAGTAATTTTTTCTAATGTGAGTAGTATATGCTCATTGTAGAAGATCAGAAAATGCATTTTAGAAACAAAATATCAATGTTTCTAATTCCATAGCCCTGAGACCAGCCCTGTTAACTATTTTGTTACGTATTCTGCCCGTATGATTTTATTTTCTTTCGTGTTCACGTCAGCAACATCTTTTCTTTAACTAGAATTTCTTGAGTGCTTGCAAACTGTTAAACTGATGGGTATTTCACAGTTAATTGAACTAGTTCCTTGTGGTTTGAGTCTCAGGATGGTCTGTCTCTGGCTGCCTCTTCAGTTTCACCAAGATGAACATCCCTGTCTCTGAGTCTTGGCACACATTCTAAATCATTTCTGTAGGATCACGTTGAGTACAGTTTAAAGAGGCAGTTCGGAGTGGTGAAAATAAAATGGGCATTAGGAGAATTAGGTTTGACTTTTACCTTCTAATTGTTACTGTAACCTTTGAATCACTTTCTTTCCTGGGCTTCATTTTGCTTCTTGGTTACAGGGGTAAAGTGAGCTAACTCGTGAGGGGATTTCAGTCTGAGTGTAATCACTTGGGATATTTTACAGATGGGGAAACTCGGAGTGAAAGGGATGAGCGTCTCTTCTTCTAATGAATACCGTGTTTGGTAGTTGCCTCTGGTGGTGTTGAAGGCACTGAGCAGCCTGTGGTGCTTTAGAATAGACGTAGCTATCGTCCTCGATATTCCTGGGTTATGATGCATGGTGTCTGTCGCTGAGCCGGTTCTGATTTCAGGAAACCCCTTCCCGGACAAAGTCCCACTAGGTAAGTTACTGACTTCAATGTTGTTTCCTTTAAAAGTCAGGCTCCTCACCTGATGAACAGATAAAATTGGTCTGTCCATAAAATGGAATATCATTTGGCCACAAACAGGAATGAGGTACAGGGACAACCTGGATGAACTTAGAAAACATTATCTAAGCCCAAGAAGTTAGTCACAAAAGATCACATAACATGATTCCATTTATATGAGGTGCTTGTAACAGGCAAATCCATAGGGACGGGATGTTGATTTGTGGCTGCTTAGGGTGGGGGGACAGAGAGGCCCTGGGGGGGGGTGGGGGTGGGGGATGCTCAAAGGTACAGGTTTTCTTGCTCACATGATACAAATGTTCTGATTTGATTGTGGTGATGATTACACAAATCCTGGAATACACCAAAAACTATTGGATTGTATCCTTGAAAGGGGTGAATTACGTTTCAATAAAGCTGTTACCAAAAACAAAACAAAATTCTAAAAACCTTTTGTTTCTAGATGTTTGACTTGTAGCTGAGTGAAAACTGATCATATTAAACTCCTCATGTGTTGTTACTTCATTTCCTGAGAATCTCCATTTGAATCTCAATATAGGAAGATGACTGAATTACAAGACTCTTCTTTCCCATTTGGAATTTCTTTTGAGGACTTGTGTTAGTTAGATACCGCCTAATGTCAGCACTTTCTCATCTGTCTCCCTTGTTTGTTAGGGTTTCTGAATTGCTTTTATGACACTCACTTTGGCTGCTTCTGAAAAGTCAGTATTTTGATAGCTTCAGTGGTGGCTTGAGTTTTGTATTTGATATCTCATAGATAAAACTGTGCATTAATTAATTTGCCATTGCAGAACCAAATAGTGAGGGGTTAATACTTTGTTCTTGATGCTTACATTGCAGTTCATAGCTTTGGGTTTTCTTGGTGAGATTGATGAGTTGCCCATGAGGTAGTTGGCTGAGGAGCCCCAGACACTTGGTCTCTGTGAGGGCCCTTCTTCCTCTTACCTGTATTAATTATGGAAAAGTGAGTTCAGCCAGGGACAGCAGAAGTAGGGGTAGGCATTGGGTCCCTTAGAAATTCAGACTGTGTTTGGTCATTTTCAGTGAAATTTTCACATCCTTCAGGAATTTCTACCAGATCCATAAACGTTAAGGTTAAAATTCAGTCAACAAATATTGTTTGTTTTTCTTTACAAGGGCCTGCAAAACATGCATGGAGTTCTTTAACAGTGAATTACCTAAGGGGTGAATGAAAGAAAATGCTGGCGGTTTTGTCTTATGCCTCTCTTGTTCTGCCATTGCATTTTGTCATGATATCAGCCAGAGAGAGTGAGGCTTTTAAACCAAAACATGAGTGAACCATAAAACGTATCTTGAGACAATCTAATGTAGCAATAGCAAATTTGGCAGAATTTCTGAAGCAGCCTCATGACTAGTATTTCCAATAAATCTGTTTAGATATGTTTGGGGTACTTTTCCTGGCGAAATGGTGAATTGTGCAACTAGGAGGGACTAAGTCGGATCTTGGAATTAGTTTGAGACTTTGATCTTACATAAATAAGTTTTGATAATGTTTCTGTTTAGTATCTAAAATCAGCTTCAAGAAAGTTTTTAGCTGGACTATTTTCTGTGTTGTTACTGAGAGGTCAGAATTGTCTCCTTGGTGAGTGAAATTTGTTAATAGTGGGTTCTTGAAAATTGAGACCTTTTTTTCTCATCTGGAACATCCTCCCTGTAAACTGTAAATAACATCTTGATTTAAGCTGTGATGATTCAGAGAATTGAGATAACAAATGAAGTACAAGTATTTTTGAAGACTTTTCAGTACACATATGGTATTGCACACCCACTATGTGCCCAGCACATAACATGTGACTTGCTGGTTCATTCAGTGAAGATTTATTGGGGATTGATAATGTGCTGGGTACTATAGTGAAGTTACAGAGATGAAAAGGTGGTGTATTTATATATTCTTACTATAGCATTTACTGTATGTGTAAATGACAGTCCAGAGGTCGTATATGTTCTTTGGGGGCAGAGATTGACAACGAATTAGAAAAGAAACTGAAGAAGAGTTGACTCCTGAATTGGAGAGTGGGACATGAGTGGGATGACTTGGAGTTGGGGAGAGAAGGGGAGCAGTTTTGGGGGAAGGTGTTCTAGGGAAAGGCCCAGAGGTAGTGGTGTGTTTGCAGGGACTGCATGTGGTTGATATGCCTAGAACAGAAGATGCCTGTAGAGGTGACAAGAGAAGTGATAAAAGTTATGTTTTAAGAATGTAATCTAGGAACAATCTTAGGGTGACTTACAGCGGATACAGTCAGAGTTAGAAAGTCTGCTCTCATAATCAGGCAATGAAGGACTGTGGAGATAGACAAGGTCTTGAAAGAAAGAAGGAAGGGGAGACCAGGAAGGTGGTGCCTTGGAAGAAAAGGGCAGGACTTGAATTCCTGCTGGTTCTTACCTAGCAGTCCTAAAGGGACTCCTTTGAGATTTTTATGAAATTTTTGGGTCTTTATATCAAGAGAGGTCCACAGATCTATCTTCATGTAAAAATCAACACGTGGTCCAAAAACTCATTCATAGACTATCAGAGGTCTGTGGATCCCAGATTCAGAAGCCTTAATCCAGTAGAAGGGTGGAGAAAGGAATAACTCCCATGGGAATTTGACATGTTATTGGTATAGCCAACAGACTGGGACAATTGCACAGAGTGTTTTAGAGGATGAGGATATATTGAGATTTTTAGATGTATTGAAATTTCCTCATAAGCACAAGAACTGTGCACTTGCCTCTGTTACGCCTCTGTTACGTGTTTATTGAATACATATGCTGTGCTAGAGACTGCCTGATGCAGGGGTGAGGTTAATAAAGTGTACTAGACTAGATACAGGTCTATACACACAAATAATTCTAGTAGAACTGTGGCTTTACATGTAGTGTACCCTGGTTTAAATGCTCTGGGGTGGTTTTATTTTACTTGTTTGGTGTAGGAGGCTGCCCTCTTACTGAATATTGTCAGTCTTGACTTTAGGTAGTATGCTTTTATATTCTTTGAAAATGTAACTAATTGCTGGAGACTATTCAGAATAAGGATGGAAGAAAAGGGGATTATCACATCTAAGCAGGTCCTGTTTGTACACATCGAATGCCTTTGCACTCAAATGTTCCATATTTCAGTTGACAGAGTTCTTAAGCAATAATTTCTGTATCTGAGGCATCACTGCTTGGAGAGTATCTTGGATTCCTCAAGATAATTTGTAAAACAGGTTGGAAGGGGATTGTGAAATCAGAGTCTGTCTTCCAGGTGTATGAGGTCATCTGTCTTGCTTCCTCTCTACCAGGTTGAAACCACACCTCAGGGCTCCAGGAACCTATGCATTTGGTTCAAAGAGATTTTGTATTCTGGTATTTCACAATTACTTTTCGGTGTCCTTTGTAATTTCCATCTTAAGTCTCATTGATGAGGAAGGTTTATATGATCTACTCCCTTTAGGCTAGCTTCTTGATCAATACCAATGGGTGTAGCTCCAGCAGTCCTTTGGAGAAATGCTCAGCTGCATTGACAGTCAGAATGAACAGTCCTGCCACTCTGGTCTAGCTCCTTGCCCTCAAAGTGTGGTGCCAGGATTAGGAACACCAGAGTCACCTGCAAACTTGTTACAAATGCAGATTTTCAATTCCTGTTCCTAATTTACTGATAATTTATATTTTACCAGGATCCTACAAGTGATTTATGTGCATGTTAATGTAACGTTTGAGACTTACTAGTTTACCTGCTGTACAGGAACCTGGGGGGTCTCAGAGCCCTTTTGCTGAAGTTTAAGCCTTTTCCCATTTGTTTTCTACTTAGAGGTAATGGGGGAACATCTGGTGATCATCTTTCATATATAAATTTTTGTGGAATTAAGGATGATTTGGGTGCCTTCTTAGCCTTCTCTTTTTAAGGTTAGTAACTGAAATTTGTATAATATCTCCTCATAGAGAAGATTATCTTCTACACTTTTGCTTTTTAGAGAGAGAGGGAGGGAGGGGCAGAGAAAGAGGGAGAGAGAGAATCTTAAGCAGGCTTCACGCCCAGCCTGGAGCCTGATACAGGGCTTGATCTCATGACCCTGGGATCATGACCTGAGCCAAAAATCAGAGGTTGGACACTCAACTGACTGAATTACCCAGGCATCCCTGTTTCCTAGATGATTTTTTTTTTTTTTTTTTAAAGCAGGCTTTACACCAAGTGTGGAGCCTGGTACGGGGCTTGAACTCAGAACCCTGAGATCAAGACCTGAGCTGAAATCAAGAGTCAGATGCTTAACTGACCGAGCCACCCAGGTGCCCCTCCTAGATGACTTTTACAAAATATTTCTGAAATGGGCAAAATACTCTTATCAGGGTCTGGTTGCTGCTAAGTAAGCAAAAATAATTCCTGATCCATGTGTTTTATGTTCCTACTTTTACAGTCTAGAGGCTTTTGGCTTTATTTTCAGTTTCATTTTGAGAAGTTATTTTTTAAACATGAAAACAGCAGCTAATTCTGCTTTGAGGGAACTTGAGACCAAAAAAGTACTGTCTTCTCCTCCTGTTTCTGAAGGGTGAAACAGGTTGACCAGTGGTCTTGGAGTCTCTCTTGGGTGGCATTTTAGGCTTATTGGGAGGAAAAAAAAAAAAAAAAAAAAGAGAAACAGGAGACAAGAAGGGAGGGAAGGGAATAATTCAAAGCAGAAGAACTATCAGTTGGTCAGATGGGAAAGGAGGAGTTTGATGTTGGTGGGGGTTTTATACATCTTTTGGTTTTTGGATTTGAAGAATTCCTTGAAGAATTAACATTTTTCTCCTGATTTTTTTTTTTTTTTTTTTTTTTTTTTTAAATATCAGAGCTGTATCCACCTCTTGTTTATGTAAAATTTGAGTTTTGGTGAAGGAAAAAAGGTCATAAAATACATCTGCTGTGGTCAAAAATTTGTAAGGCATCAGGGATAATATCAAAGTTTTCCTTTTGCATATTCTCAGTCTGGGCATCTCTGCATTTAATGTAGTTTATAGCTCTGCTTGAGATGCTCCTTAACTTTCTGCAATAAAGCATCCAGTTGAGAAAGGGATGGCAATCTAGGCAATATCTTTTAAAGTGATGCTTTAAATCATGCCTCCTGCCCCCTCCACCCCCCCAAAGGGTAGTTGTATAATTTTAAAACATTATAAGACCTGGGGGAAACCTGGCACATTTGGGATTTACTTGAGCATCTTGTCACAAAGGGAAGAGATAGTAGTGGTTAATTCATTCATCGCTTTCCCTCACATTTATGTAGGGTTTCAGGTTCAGCATTCCCTCGTTGGATTATAATTTAATGAACGTGACCAGTTTTCTTCATCTTACTAAAGTCCAAATTAGTGCTTACAAAAGCCGTGAGGCTGTTTGGCAAAGAAGACTTGGACGAGTGCTTGCTCTGCAGTTAAGTTACAGTCTACTCATCTTAAGTATGGCTTTCATTGTTCAGTAATGACTATTTGCTTGAGGTCCTGCCTTTGATACTTCATTTTATTGAATTTGTTTGCATCCCTGGTAATCCTCAAAATTTGTAGGTCTGGGAAGGCTCTCTGTTGAAGGAGGTAGAGGTTCATTTGTGCAAACACTGCACGCCGATTGCCTAAGCCACTGAGACCTGCAATTTAGCCTTCCATGACTGGACATGTACCTAGTTAACATGAAAGCATTTCTCTTTTCCCCTCGGCAGACACATGGCGTCTGAGTTAGTGTGAAAGAATGCAAGGATGTGGGACCTCATGGCTGTTCTTACTGCTTCTGTGTTCCTTGGAAAACAGCCATTGCCCTGTTTTTTGAAGACGGGGGAAGCAGCTTATTTTCTAGGGATTCTATAAGAATCAATAAGTATTTCGTGAAAAGACATTTCTGACAAATGATGAACCATTGTTTGGCTGTTTATGTGCATCTCCTTGGGTCTTTTTGATTTTATGGTTTTGTTGGTTCCTTGTTTGCTCAATTTTATGAGGTGGGGGGAGCGGGTAGAGCGATGAAGCCTGAGGGGAAGAAGGAGAGGCATTAGATGTTCTGGGATTTGAGTTGGTTTAACAAGGGAAAGTTCAGATGACTGCAGATTATTTGTGTGCACCTAGTTTTTGCTTCATATCTCTTCAAATAATGTGAACTTTTGTTAGCATTAGGATGGACTATATGGATTGAGTTGGTTGAGGTGGATTTTCAGAAGTAACTTCCAACACGTGTTGGTCCTGTGAAGAGATTGGCTTGAACCACCGGAAGGGACACAATTAAGAACAAACGGCGCTATACTCTTAGTTCTGGAAGGTTGAGTTAATCAGAAAAAAGTATATTCATCATCTCTTGCTGTGTGACAAATGACTTCACAAACTAGAGGCTTGAAATAATAGTAAACATTATCTCAGTTTCAGAGATTTCTATCTCCAGTTCCCAGGAATTTGAGTGGTTGTGCCTCAGGATATCTTGTGAGGTTGCAGGCCTGTGAAGGGGGTGCCAACATAGGAAGGCATGATTGGGGCTTGGGGATTCACTTCAAAGCATCTCATTTGACATGGTTGGTGAGTTGCTGTTGGCAGTTGCCAAGAAGCCTCACTGTGTCTCAGTGAAGGTGTTTTCATGGACTGCTTGCTTGTCCCCACAACAAGGAAGTTGGATTTCCCCAAAGCAAGCAAGCAGTCTGAGAGGCAGGAAGATGGGAAACGCAATGTCTTTTACTCCCTAGTCTCAGAAGTCCTATACTATCACTTCTGTGATGTCCTATTGGTAACACAAGGCAGGCATGTTCGTTATGAGTGGTAACTACACAAGGCATGAATAAGGCTCTTTGGGGCTCTCTTGGAGTCTTTTTAAAAAATCTTAGATTTTTTTTTCCTTAGATGCTTTTCTCTTTCTAATGGTCAGATAACACAAATTTACAGCTTCCTTAAGCTCATACATGGAGTGGAATATATGGAAGACCAGAGTTCTCAGTTTGGTTAGGAGAACTCCTACACCTTAGGGTAAGGATTTTCTTAGGGCTAATGAAAATATTTAAATTAATAAAAATGAATATACTAATTGGCCTCTATTACTAGCCATATGTATTACTGTTAAAATTTTTGAGCTCTGAGATAACTTTGTAGGGAGATGAATTATAATTAGAGGTCCACCAGTGGAGAGTCTAATCTAGTATTTGAGGCAGATTTATTGTTCATAATCTCTTCATTATATGAGAGATTCTCTTGGAGACTTGGTCAGTTGCCTGCCCTAAGATAGCTTAAATAAACTCTGCACAGCATCCCTTGTGAATTCATACTTATTGTCTTGATAGTTGGAGGTTTTGGTTTATTTTTAGATTTTAAGTTTGGCATAGGATCCTATGGGAGAAAGTTCATTACTTTCGGTAATCTGTCATTACAGTTCATCTGACAGATGACCCATGTTTATTTTTGGGATGCCTTCTACATGTTAGTACAGAGTTTACATTCTGTACTTACTTGCCTTGATGAAGACCTTGACCTCCCTCATTGTGTTTTAACCTTGGCAAGATCTTTATGGCTGACCTTGCACTTCTCAGAACTTCTTTGTCGTTTCCTCTGGGCCTCCTGAATAGTGACCATTTAATAATAGCAGTTGAAGGCAAGAGCTGTTCCTCTCAATGGATAGTAATGAGTTGTTACAGCCCACATTCCAGTCATCTGAGATGGGGCTGCTTTCTTTATTTTTATTGAAGACTATCTAGCTCCTTTTGTTGTTGGCTGATAAAATTTGACGAAGAGGGAAATGCTCATTTGAGGATAGGGCTATTCTGACTTTAAGGAGAGGTGGCTGGGACACAGAAGACGTGGGCACCATTCCTACCTTATTGTGGCTGTGTTGGGCATATAAGAGAACATGGTGAAATCAAACAGCCCAGGATCCATGTCAGGGATCGGGTTCTGGTTCCAGCCTTCACACTAACTGGTTGTGTGACATGGAACAAATCATTTCCCCTCTCTCTGAACCAGTTTTCTGATACATTAAATGAAATGAAAGGTGTAAACCAAGTTATCTTTATTGCTCTTCTGCCCCTAAAGTTCTGTTAAAACTTGGCTGTTCTTCTAATAGATGACATTAAATGTTATGAGACCAGTCCAGTCTAATTCTTCAGCTTGAGGGTTTGAGAATCAGTCTCTTAAAAGAAGTTCTTTGGGCATTTAGTGGTGATGGGAAAAGTCTGGTCCCTCATGACAGGTATAATTAGTGGAAGATTTTCTCTATGAACAGTTTGGGAGAGCTTGACTTTGTTCCAGAATGTAGATAGAAGAGTAGAATTGAGTTTGTTGTTTCTGAAGCACTTCAGCTCAGTGGGACTTTAAAGGAAATCCCTAGTTAGAGAGGATTATTTTTTAACTCTTAGAAATCTGGGATATGCAAGTTCAACCTAATTTATGAAGCATGATTTATCTCTGTAGTGCTTTTTCACTGAAAACCAGGGCACAGGATTGGGTGAAGGTTTGTCTGCGTTGGAGAAGTAGGCTAGGAGATGTTCTTGGCATACAAAATAGAATTTCCTAGGTGTTGTGATTGGTTGAAACTATGGTTGATCGGCAAAATTCTGGGCATATAGGGGATTTGCTTCTAGGTACTTTTCCCTTTCAGAGTGATGTTCAGCATAGAAAACATCTCAGTTATGTATGTAATAGTCATTAAATTAATAGTACATGAATGAATGAAGAGATTTAGTAACAGATTTATCATTAAAAGAGATAGGCTGCAAGGGGGAAATATTTTACCCTAAATTCTGAAGATTGGAGTGGGGGATTAACAACTTTGAGGCTGGGGTATTGTTTTTTTCAAGTGCTAAAAGGGAGAGAAACTATCATGGTTGGCATATGGGTGACAGTTTCAGTCATCAGGGCTCTGTAATATATTCAACCATGCATTTGCAACAAAAATCACATACTATGGTCTTTAGCACTTAGACTTTCTTCATCAGATAATACTTTGACAATGCCAGAAAACTGAGTGATCTTGTTTCAGTTGTCAATATTAGTTTAGAAGATGTGAGTTCTACCAATGGCTAATTTCAGTTGAGGTGTTTGAAAAAGAGGTAGATAACTGCAATGAAGGTCAGGTAGGCAACTGAAAAGTCTTAATTTTAATGGCTTTGGATTTATTACATAGGTTGAATTAAGGCTGAATAACTTGAGGCAGAGCAATTGGAGACTGGTGAGAACATGCTTTGCAGTTGATTTTCTCTGGGCACCCCCTCACTGCCATTTGGTTAAACCTACTTTCCTTCTATTTGAATCGGGATTTCGGCCCATCTTTTCCCTTTGTCTCCAGATTCCATTCCACACTCTGCTCTGTACACCCCGCTTCTCACCAAGCCCACATTTATAGACTCTATCAGAGGCCCCCTTGCTCTTTAGTCCAGTTTTGGTTAGCCTGTTGAAATCAGAAAGCAGGGGGTGAATTGGCACCCGCTTTCTGTCCTGCTCCCAGCTGCTCTTGCCTTTAGGGCTTGACATGATCGCCTCTCTTCACTGTTGCTGTTGACTTGGAACTATAGTTTTTCATTGGTGGATATGAGATGTTAGTCAAGTTTTCAATATATACATGTTTTTCATACAAACAGCTCAGTTATTTTTATTGTTTCTATAGTGAGTTAAGTCATTGGAGAGCTGAGTTTTACTGCTTTCTAGCACCCAAGAATAGTACTACCTATTTTTGTTAAAGAACCTTTTCAGGGAGGAAGAGCTTTGAGATTGTATCAGTTTGCAGTGAATGAGAAGTAGTATCCAGAGCACTGACCAGATGTTGGAGGCCAGACAATTCAAGTCGGGTCCACCATTCACTGCTGGCCAGCTTTGCTACCAGTAGTGGCTCTTTCAGACCCTGAAGGGATAGGCATATGCCCTGGAGTGGAACCCCATATAACCCTAAGTCTCATGCCTGAAGATGGGGATAGTAAGTGTTATAAGATCATGTGTATGCTTAGAACAGGCGTTGGCACGTGGTAAGTACTCAGTGACGGATTATGATCTAGTCTAATCCATTCATATTTGGGGAGGAAAAAATAGTAGGTGGGAATGTCAAGTTTAATGCGGATAAGAGTTTATTAGAAGGTCTTTCTGACCTCTGTGTGGGTCATCTAAAGTTAAAGGTATATGTAGGACTTTGTTTTCTATCTCTGAATAAATCTTTACACTCTTAGCTTCCTTATCTGCAAGTTGGAGATCCTCTTGGCTTTTCTTTGACCTTTGTGTTTTTTTAAGGTTTCAATGAGAAACAATTTGTGAAGTTTCAATCTGAATTTAGGGAAGACTTCTGGAAAACATCACCATTTGGCTTTCTCGTTGTAATTAACGGTTTAACTACAACTGGGTTGGGTTCTACCCCTCTGGGCTCCTGCCATTACTTTGTTACAGTTATCTTAAGAGGTTGGTTCCTTTTTTTTTTTTTTTAAATTTTAAATAACTTTATTGAGATATAATCTTTATACTGTAAAATTTGCCTCTTTAAAAATTTAATTCAGTGGTTTTGAGTATATTCTGAGTTGTGTAACCATTGCCAGTGTTTAATTGTAGACTATTTTTATCACTCCATAAAGAAACCCCTTCCCCATTATCTGTCACTCTCTACTTCCTCCTAAGAACCACTCTTCTGCTTTCTTCATAGATTTACTTCTTATGAGTATTTCATATTAGATGGTATGTGGCCTTCTGGGACTTGGCTTCTTCCATGTAGCACAAGCTTGTCAAGGTTCATCTGTGTTGTAACATGTATTCGTACTTCATCCCCTTTTAATGGCCGAATAATATTCCATTATATGGATATACTCCATTCTCTTTATACATTGATCAGCTGATGGATATTTGAATTGTTGCTTCTGCTTTTTGGTTATCGTGAATGATGCCACTGTGAACATTGATTCACAAGTTTTTGTGTGGACATAGGTTTTCTTGGGACTTATTCTTGTTTTGTTTCTAGCTGAGCCTTCCAGTGCCAGGATCATTTGAAGTCTGTATGTGTCTCTGGTACCATCAGAGGAGAGGAGGATTCCCCTGAAGTCAGGAGGATCTGTCCTGGGGAATTCTACAAGGCTGTCCCACGGACTGGTGGGATGTGAGGAAGGTGTTTTGAGCTAGGAATGTCTGAGTGGACACACAGGCACAGCTGTGCAGTATGGCCTTTTGGGAGATGGGTCTGTCTCATCTGTAGGGGAAGAGCGATGTTAACTACTGAAAGTATCTGCAGAAACTAGTGAGGATTAATGAGTGCACGTTGGCTGTTGTTTGCTCTTCCTTTGCTCTCCTCTCAGAGGTAGCCCTGCTGTAGGGTTTAATATAGTAAGATCTTTGAGGAAGCTAGAGAAAGGGAACTTGCATTGCTGTCTTGGGAATGGAGTATTGTCCTTTGCTTGGTTAGGACAAATGTAAATCTCCAGCATTCCAGGAGAAGAGTACCAGGGTTTTGAAACTTTGGGGAGCATGTGATCAGCCACGTTATTGAAAGTCTGAGGCTCAGAGGACTGAGACCTTGAGAAGGACACAGTATGGTCCTGTGAAAATCCGCTGTCTGGAGTTGCAGAGATCAGAGTTGGAATCTGGTTTTTGCCAATCTCTCTGAAGTTACTTAATAGGAAGAGGGATGGTTATTTGTCAGAATTGTAAGGAGGATGAAATAGGAGCTCAGTGTAAAGAACTTGTCACAGTGGCTGACACATAATAGATTTGTAAATATTAATTCCCTTTTTCATGTGGTTCATTGCTGAGCTTGTAGGCAAACTATCATCTTGGAGGGAGATTGGTGTGGAGGGCCAGTGTAACTTGTAACTGTTAGTATTTATTCAACCTTAGATGTGACTTCACTTCCCTTTCCTGGAACTTGAAGTTCTGTGATAGTATTAAAATTCTTTGGGGAGCCTGGGTGGCTCAGTTGGTTGAGCATAACGACTCTTGATTTTGGCTCAGGTCATGATCCCAGGGTCGTGGGATCGGGCTCTGTGCTGAGTGTGGACCCTATTTATGATTCTGTCTCCCTCTGCCTCTCTCCCTCAAAAAAAAAAAATCATCTTAGATATGCACCTGGTCTTATTTTTAGAATTCTAGGTGTGACTCTGTCCTCTTTGAAAGTGTTCTTGTTGAATATTATGCATTTCTTTTACCTTCTATAGTCGTTTTCTCCAATGTGGTAGCCACCAGCACCATATGTGGCTATTTGGATATAAATTAATTAAATGCAAAGAAAGCAACAAATTCAGTTTCTTAACTGCACTAGCCACATTTCAAGTATTCAAGATCTACAGATGGTAATAACCTCCATATTTGTCAGTATAGATGTAGAACATTGCTTTCATCTTAGGAAGTTTTATTGCCCAGTACGGTTTCTCTTCTGTAGAAGCTACAGAAGTAGGAACTTCAATAGAAGCTCATTCTTAGATTCATTTGTATGAATCTCTGTGAGGCTAAAACTTATTCTCTCACTCTGGATTACCAAAATGGTTGGTACCTGCAGTACTGACCCATAGTAGTGTCTCTGTTCAGGTACTTGTTTCTCAAGTCTCCTTAAAGTTTCAAATTTAAAAGATACAAGATAAATTTAGCCTACATTTACCCTGTAAACAATCTCACCAGATCTCCAGACCTTCATCAAATCAGAGGGATTGATTTGTGTGTTTGGTTGAAAGTTTATATGCAAGCATGTTCTCAAGTAGGATCATTTAGAAAGAATGTGTTTGAATTGAGTTTGCTTCAAGTAGTACTTAACACATGAATATCCTTTTCTATTTATAGAGACATCTAAACTAACAAGATTTATACATCGTTTTCAGAATTCTAGTACTTTTTTTAGTGCTGGAATGACTATATGTCCATATCCTAACATGGACTTATAGATATGTCATGCTTATCGCATTTGGATGTAAGTAACTGGATATTTGTAATATGTATTTGATTTTATGTTTTATGTTGTCTTTGTTTTTTTTTTTTGTATTTTCTTCTCGGCATTGTATTAGTAGTGAGAAGATCTAATGTTTATTCCACCACTCCACACCCCTTTCTTGCTTTCTTATTAATTAAACATTGTCTTTGGGAGTTGCTGAGAATGTGGAATAACCACAGTGTGGTTTTGGCTTTGGAGGGGCTCCTAGTTCCTCATGTGTGAGTGGGGATGGTAATACATGGCCCATGTGCCTTCCTGCTCTGTCAGTGTATTTACCAAAATCTTAAGTGTGAGGTGCTGTGTAGACTGCTCATTGTTATACCAACATCAAGTATTATCCCTTTTTATTTTATCTTATTTTATTTTTTTAATATAATTGTCAGATTGGTTTCCATATGACACCCAGTGCTCGTCCCAACAAGTGCCCTCCTCAGTGCCCATCACCCACTTTCCTCTCTCCCCCAACCCCCATCAACCCTCAGTTCTCAGTATTTAAGAGTCTCATATGGTTTGCCTGTCTCTCTCTAACTTTTTTTCCCCCCTTTCCCCTCCCCCATGGTCTTCTATTAGGTTTCTCAAGATCCACATATGAGTGAAAACATATGGTATCTGTCTTTCTCTGACTGACTTACTTCACTTAGCATAATACTCTCCAGTCCCATCCACGTTGCTGGAAATGGCCAGATTTCATTCTTTCTCCTTGCCAAGTAGTATTCCATTGTATATGTAAACCACATCTTCTTTATCCATTCATCAGTTGATGGACATTTAGGCTCTTTCCATAATTTGGCTATTGTTGAAAGCGCTGCTGTAAACATTGGGGTACAAGTGCCCCCATGCATCAGCACTCCTGTATCCCTTGGGTAGATTCCTAGCAGTGCTTTTGCTGGGTCATAGGGTAGTTCTATTTTTAATTTTTTGAGGAACCTCCATACTGTTCTCCAGAGCGACTGCACCAGTTGGCGTTCCCACTAACGGTGCAAGAGGGTTCCCGTTTCTCTACATCCTTGCCAGCATCTATAGTCTCCTGATTTGTTCATTTTAGCCACACTCTGACCGGTTTGAGGTGGAATCTCAGTGTGGCTTTGATTTGTATTTCCCTGATGAGGAGTGACATTGAGCATCTTTTCATATGTCTTTTGGCCATCTGGATGTCTTCTTTGGAAAAGTGTCTATTCATGTCTTCCCATTTCTTCGCTGGATTATTTGTTTTTTGGGTATGGAGTTTGGTGAGTTTTTTTATAGTTTTGTATACTAGCCCTTTATCTGATACGTCATTTGCAAATATCTTCTCCCATTCCCTTGGTTGCCTTTTAGTTTTGTTGATTGTTTCCTTTGCAGTGCAAAAGCTTTCTGTCTTGATGAAGTCCCAGTAGTTCAGTTTTGCTTTGAATTCCCTTGCCTTTGGAAATGTGTCAAGTAAGAAATTGCTGCGGCTGAGGTCAAAGAGGTTTTTTCCTGCTTTCTCCTTTAGGGTTTTGATGGTTTCCTGTCTCACATTCAGGACCTTCATCCATTTTGAGCTTATTTTTGTGTATGGTATAAGAAAGTGGTCTAGTTTCATTCTTCATTGCTGTCTAGTTCTCCCAGCACCATTTGTTAAAGAGACTGTCTTTTTTCCATTGAATACTCTTTCCTGCTTTGTCAAAGATTAGTTGGCCATACATTTGTGGGTCCAATTCTGGGTTCTCTGAGTATTATCCCTTTTTGATGGGATAAGCGGAAGTGTGGGCTATTCATGAGATTTTTCATTGAGTTTTCTGGAGAGATTTTCAAGAGTGAGAAGAGTTGTGCCTTGGAGCCGATGAGATGGGAGAACCTATTCCAGGTATTGAGATGCCTCGGGAAGGCTGGAACTGAACAGCCATGAGACCCACCCAGGCAGAAGACAGGAGGTGAAACCCAGCTATCTGTCCTTGTGCATTCTTGGAGGAAAAATGCAAACTTTATCAGCAGAGTGACATTGAGCCCTGCTGATGAAGAAGGGAGATTTGTTTAGAGACTGTTAAAGGTCTGTGCAGTGTGTCCATGTGCTAGGGATGAGCCATTTAAATCAGAAGCCACTGTCCTTGCTTTGGGACAGGTGCTGGGATGTGGAAGCTAGGAACATAGTTATAGCACCTTGTTGGTTTATTGGTTTATCGTTAGTGCTTCCACGTTGTTGGTGAACTCTGATAGATAGGACTGTCGGGTAGCCTGTTTGCAGTGACTTCCTTTAAAACTAGGATGGTTTGTAGTGAGGGAGATACATTTCCAAATGGTTTTACTTTGTCTTACTGGTCTCAGGGTTAGATATCTGGGCCATCTTGATGTATCGATCAGTGCTTGATTAAGTGAAGGGTCATATCGGAATAGGGTTAATACTCCATTGTTTGTTAAGCTCCTCATCCTTTAAATTTTTAAATTTGTATCTAGTGTTTTTAAGGATGTTAACATCATTTTTACTTCGTTTTCCTTTTAAAACCCAACTATTTTAATTACCTGCTAAAGATGCAGTAGTACTAGAAGGGAATGCTTTGTCTCAGGTTTAAGAAATAATCTAGGGGCGCCTGGATGGCTCAGTAGGTTGAATGTCTGACTCAACTCAGATCATGATCTGACGCTTGTGGGTTCGGGCCCCATGTCTGGCTCTGTGCTGACAGCTCAGAGCCTGGAGCCTGCTTTGGATTCTGTGTCTCCCTCTCTCTGCCCCTCCCCCACTCACGCTCTGTCTGTCTCTCTCAAAATAAATAAACATGATTATTCCTTTTTTTTTTTTAATTTTTTTAATCTATTCCCAGGACCATGTGGGTGCCGAATCCCCAGCTATGGTAAAGGGGATGCTAAAACAAAACAAAAAAACAAAAACTTGAAAGAGCAGTCTTAAATACTGGGAAGGATGGAGATACTGTGCATTCTGTCTTGACAGTTTTGAGTTGACTCTCTTCAATAGATAACAGGGCACATGGATGTGGGGAACGACACAGAACTGGTATAAAGGCAGTTGTTTGAAAGACCTTCTCTTAACTGATCTAGTTGATAATTTCTCGAAGATGTCATAGTCCTAGAAAAAAGTAATGAAGTGTGTGAAGATGGTAGCTTTATGAAAATGTCTACAAGTATGTAAACTAGAAATAGATACAGTCATATCGGAGGTAGGCCTACATGTGGACAAAAAGGTGAATCAAGGAAATGTTTCTGCTCCTACCCTTAGAACAGGAACCTAGTTAATGACACTAATCACTCCCTATTTGCTATTTTTGTGGCATTCATTGCCTTTTAATTATAGTGGCTGCCTTCTCCTGGGCTTTGAGCAGCCAAGAATAAGGCCAGTTCATCTTTGTATCCCCAGCATTTAGCACGGTGCCTGGCACCTAGAAGGCTTTCAGTAAGTATGCATTGAATGAATGAACCATTTGTACGTGCAGAATCGGATCTCTGTGTTTGAGCCAAAGGAGCCATTGTCCACCTCGGTGAGTGCGCTGCTGGGAAAGTTTTGTGCTTGTGTGGTGATTGTAGCAGCCGAAGTCTTCTGTAAAGTGTGAAAACACCTTCAATTGACTTCTCTGTGATCTTCATGAAGACAGCAATATCTTATCCATGCTCTACTACTTGTACATAGTAACTCCTACCTGTATCTAGTAACTTCTCAGAAATTCATGAGGTACTTGGAACCTTAGAATGTTTTACGACCCTGGTGTGGAGAAGCGGGAATGAGGTTGAAGGAGCTTCACACCCTGGGCTCTCCCCACTCTGTACTTTTACTCACTTTTTTTCCTTTCACCTGGAATGCCTACCCTCTTGCTTTCCTGTGGTTGTTCCCCTAATAGATTACTCTGGAGGTTATAGCCATCTTTCTGGGCTGAGCTTCTATCTCACTTGTGTTAAAGACCGTTTTGTTTTGTTTTTGTTTTTGTTTTTTTTAGTTTTTACTTATGAAGAGAGAGCATGAGCAGGGGAGGGGCAGAGAGACAGGGAGAGAGAAAGAATCCCAAGTAGGATCTGCATTGTCAGCATAGAGCCCGATGTGGGGCTCAAACTCATGAACCATGAGATCATGACCTGAGCCGAAAACCAAGGTTCAGACACTTAACCGGCTGAGCCAACCAGGCGCCCCTAAAAGACTGTATTTTGGATCAGTGGGGAAAATGTTTTTTTTTTTTTTTTTTTTCCTTCCCCTTATACCCAGTACAGTTGGTTTGCAGATGACTGTGTAATTTGTTTTACACAGTGTCTCTTACACTGTGGCAACTTTGCGGTATCTGTGATACCACCCCAGTTTGAGAGCATGAAGGGTAGCAACAGGGAGATACTATTGGCATTGTCAGTTGCTGACTGTGCAGTTTGTTTATGGCTAATCACTGAGACTGAGCCTTAGTTTTTATAAGCAAAATGGAAACTTGGCCTGACCGAGTGGGAGAATGTATACAATGTTTAGGGGAGGCTCTCAGTAGGTGCTTAATAAGTACTTGAGATTCCTTCTTTTTGTTTCAAATGGAAAAGGAGGTAAAAGGAACCTTAGGTGCTAATCTCAGGAAGCCTCACCAAAGGATATTGGTTGCTGCATATTTATTGTCATGGTTTGATAACACCTGATTTGTTTTTGGAATTGTTGTGGAATTTATTTAAGCGTGTGGGACTGATATTATAGACGATGATAGTTTCACAACAGTCTGGTAGCTTGAGAAGCAGAAATGACCTGAGAGCAAGAGACACGGAAACTCTCTGCTGTGGTATATTTCATAAATCTCAGACATGGTGTATTTCATAAAGTTTAGATTAGTGTCCAGTACTGCCCCAAGGAGAGGAGTTTCATGATCCCTGAGCTCATACGCATCCTTTGCCTTCTGCCTGTTTGCGGGAAGGGAAGCCAGATCTCCGAGCACACTCGCTCCTGGGGCAACAACGAGAGGAGGCCTTTGTTCACAGCAGAGATCTTATTTGAAGTTCTCTTCAGCAAAAAGAGCAGAATGGAAACGATTTCATATTCTTGCCCTTGGGGTTTCCACCCTGCGTGGGGTCACACGAGTTACAGCCTTTATTCTGGTTCTCGAAATGACAGTTGTTTCATTTTTTAAAATGCATCTCATGATTTTGGGAAAGTGAGAACTGTTTCTGTGAACTTCCTGATTGGCTGTACTCAACACAGTTGCTGTGGCATTTTTAAAAAAGAAATTGCAATGCAGTGATGTTTCAAATGGGCCACGTTAAGAAACCATGTAACTCCTGATTATTTGGCATAGCAAGTAACAAAACCTCTTTCCATACCAGTTTGAACTACTTAGATCTATTTTTTTTTTTTTTTGAAGCACTTAAAGTAAATGTGCTTATGGAAATGACTTATTTGATGGAAACACATACCCATGAGTGGTTCCCAAAGAGTTGACTCATCCTTAAGAGGGCTCCGTTTTTGTATGGAGGTTTTTTTGTGCCAGCCAGTTGGGTTTATTTTTGTGGTAGGCTTAATTAGGATGCAAGGGGAGGTTGCCTTTAAGGAAAGTGTGTGCGCCTGTGCCTTTACTTCTTCTGGATGTCCTGAAGTGAATTATTCTGGATTCTCCAAAAGACATTCCAGGAAGCTTGTGTTAGTAAAGCATGAGCAGCATTTTTTGACCTTCACCTGTGTTTTCTGGGTCCTAGGGTGAAAAGCCAAACTTAAACCGAGGCTAGAAGGGAGTCCATCCCCCTCCGCAGAGAGCCTGATGCCAGCAGAGGCTGGCTGGAGAGTTCCTGTAGGCTTCAACTCTGTGTTATTAAGCTCTTAAAAGTAGAAATGTGTCGAGGGGAGGACTAAGAGCAGAGAGAAGTAATAGTCTTAATTTCTGGGAGGAGAGATGCTGGTGTTAAGTTTCCTTTGCTTAGGAACTCTGGAAAGGGGCAAAGCAGGTGGGCACTGGAAATCTAGAGGAAGCTTTTTAGGAGGTGTAGACTCTTGAGAGCCAATACTTGTTTGGTGGTTTGGGTGGCAGTACTGTGGTAGGCTCTAAATTTGGGTTTTGTAACTTCCTCTTAGGATATTTCATTTTCTCTTTTGGAATTTGTTTCTTGCAGTTGATAATCATTTGCTCTTCATGTGGAATGTTACAAGCTTACTTACATAAACTCTGAGTGTAGTAAGTACTCCATAAGAACAAGGTGCTATTAATAATTGTATAATTATGATGATAGCATGTTACTATTAGTTATATTTCCAAAATGGTTGTAGTGGATTTGGTTTTCTTTCCTTGTGACATTACCATAAACACTATCCTTTGAAATCCAAGAAGCTTGTGGAAGAACTTGTAGCTGCTCCCAAACTTCTAGAAAATAAAATTAGGAAATTCTCTTCATCTTGGAGGGTCTTGATTACTTATGGTGAAGAAAAAAGCAGAAATCGTCATGCAGCTTGATCTCTAGCATCTGTTTTGTTTAGAGAATTTTGACATCATAAACAAGGAATTTGTAAAAAGTGTGTGTGTGTGTGTGTGTGTGTGTGTGTGTGTGTGTGTGCGCGCGCGCGCGCGTGGGTGCGTGTCTGTCCTGCACCAGGGTAGCAACCGCGTGTTGTACAGATCTTAGCCTTTACATTTCTAGAGTTGTATAGTCAGAATTGTGTCTGGTAAAATCTCACTCTTGACCGGTATGCATTCACAATTGCCTTTTGACGTGATAAAGTCATGGGACTATTGACTATTACTTACCGAGTGCTGACTTGGTGCTTACTTAATTTTCATAGCAGCTCTGCAAAGGAGGAGTTTTATCCCTCTTTTACAGATGAGGAAACAGATTCTGAGGAGTGAAGTCATTGGCTTCAAGTCTTGTGACAGATGAATAAAGGTACCCAGTTTGGAACCAAGGATTCTAGAGCTCCTTTTCTCTTTACTCTTTAAGTGGTGAAACTTACATGTAACCGATGCATTGTCCTCACCCTATAGTTTAGGTTACTGGTTTCTGTGGAGTCCAGTAGAAGTGGGGGCTGTTGAAATAGGGATCTGGCACTGGGGTACAGGCATCAGTATTGTTGACCATATGAGGACCAGGCCATGGAATGAGGATGGGTAGAGGTCAGCTTGTGGAGAGATATGATCTGGTAGAAGACTGACATTACTGAGTGGGAGCAGGGTTCTCTTGACCAGTGCCTGGTTCCCTAGGGCAGAAACAGAAGCTCTCCTTTAGGCTTAATGAGTGGGAGAGCCTCTTTCAAGCATCACACTGAAAGATGGACTCTTCTCTCCTTGGCTCAGGGAAGGCCATCTTACTGGGTCCTTCGGGTTCTCTTTCAACCTGGGACATCTCGGTTCTTAGGAAGTTGTATCTGGATTTTGGAAAGCAAGAACTTCTGGTGGGCGGGTGGGTGGATGGGGGGCATTATTCCTTCAGCAAAGGTTGGCCTTCCCTGGTCTGGGGCCAAGACAGTGTTCTAACATCTCTTAAACTCCCTGCTGCCTCCACCAAAGAAAGAAAAAAATAGCTACACCTTAGGTTTCTTGTTTAAGGACACTCCTTTAATTCCTAGTCCTGAAACTCTAATCAGCGCATCTGATAAAGTAATCCATTTTAATGTGGATAATAGAAACATGTTAGAGGCAAAATTCTTTCATTATTATGATTTTTTAAAAACATTTATTTATTTTTGAGAGAGAGAAAGAGAGCAAGCTGGGGAGGGGTGGTAGAGAGAGAGGGAGAGAAATCCCAAGCAGGCTCTGCGCTGCCAGTGCATGTGGGGCTCAAACTCATGAACTGCTAGATCATGACCTGAGCAGAAATCAAGAGGTGGACGCTTAACTTACTGAGCCACCCAGACGCCCTGAGGAAGAATTCTTTTTTAGCAGGAAACTCCAAAGGCCGTACTCTAATTCACTGGTGACCCTGGCAATGAGAATTTTAATCTGGAGGCTCCAGGGAGACACCCCTCCCCCCAGAGGGCCGGGTTGCTCCTGTGTTCTGATCCTGCCTGTTTGCTGCAAGAGTTAATGGTGACCCTAAACAATGAAGCATCTGTTTTTGGTGCCAAAGGCACACACATGTGCCGGAAGCCAAGTCTGCCCTGGGAATGAAGTGATCTGCTGGTGATGTCAGTCGGGAGGTACCTGCTCTTCCAGAGAGGGAAGATGAAATAGAATTGCATCCATACAAGGCAGAAGGGAGGGAGGGAGGCTGGGGGTGGGAAATGAGCTCCGTGGGGTTTTCGAAGCCTTTGTGGCTTTGAAGCTCAGGCTGAGGCCTTTCACTTGTCTGTGTTCTCACAAATATGCTTCCAATAAAAACAATTTGGAAGGCAAAATATAAAATTCTTCCATTTTAAGAGCACCTTGCTGAGATCAGGGTAGTTGTTTAAACTGTGCTGTGATTGGAACCATACTCTGTGAATGTGTAATATGTTGTCAGGCCAGATGGTCTTATAATGTTCACTGTCCTGGTGAGTTTGTAGTAAGAAGACCCAAGGTGGGGAACCTTGTCTGGGGAAGGGGAAGGCAGGGGAAGCCCAAAATATATTGTTGTCTTTCTGAGGGGCAAAGCATTCAGCTGCTTTGATGTCTGCAAAAGTTTACCATAGCAATCTGTCAGGATTCCTTGCTTTTTAGTGTTAATTGGGGTCATGGTCACGTGCTTTGTGGTCTGTCCGGAAGCCTTTTCCTAAATGACTTATGAGAACTATCAAGATGGTTGCTCTGAAGGCCTAAATTATGTTCTTAGACTGTAGACTTTTTTTTTTTTTTTTAAATAATGTTGACTTTCTGCTTCAGCAGGTTGGCTGCCCAACTGTAGTACAAGGCTGTCCGTCATGACTCAGTTTATCTTTCACCCTTCTGGACTTGCTGTCTTCTTCCTTAAGTCTAACTGGCATGTGCTCAGTGTTGCAGACAGCAGTCTGTGCTTCAGCATCTCAGAGGTAGAGGTCATAAGGTCCCCAGACATCTCTTGGGAGGGAATGTGCTTGCTTGTTAATGTAGCAGAGAAGAAGTTAGGAATAGGAGTATCAGGAATGGTTCCATAGTAGGTGACAGTAGAAGGCAGGACAATTTTAGGGAGACAAGGAAAAATGAGATGAGCTTATCTTTCCACCTGCACACCTTGATGAGATTTATGGGAGGCACCGTCATGGATGGTTATCTTGGAATTCCTTCACCAGTGGTCTCAATGAGATAGGAGTAATTTATGGAGTTCTACTCCCCACTCCGATCCTGGGTGCATGCTTTTGTCCTTGATCTGTAAGTGGGAGTGTCAGATGGATTTCATTAAATATAAAGCTCTTTTGAGCACCTCGAATGTTGTCTCACTAGAGCCTCCCTTTGGTCACTTCTGTGTTATTTCCTTTTGCTATGTTACTTCCTTGTTAAGGGATCTCTGCTGTTTGCTCCTCCTGTCTTTTCTCCCTTAGGTTACACTTTACTGGTTGATAAGTTCTGTGATTTTATTTTAATTTATTTTATTTTTTAAAGTTTGTTTATTTTGTCTGTGCAAATGGGAGAGGGGCAGAGACAGTCCCAAGCAGGCTCCCTGCTTAGCTCAGCTTGGATCCCAACAGGGGGCTTGATCCCATGACCACAAGATCATGACCTGAACTGAAATTAAGAATCAAATGCTTAACCGACTGAGTCATCCAGGTGCCCTGATAAGTTACATGATTTTAAAATACCTCTTAACTTGGAGCATGTGGGCAGTTCAGTCAGTTAAGCATCCAACTTCAGCTCAGATTGTGATCTTGTGGCTTGTGAATTTGAGCCCCACATTGGGCTCTCTGCTCTCAGCACAGAGCTCGCTTTAGATCCTCTGTCCCCCTTTGCTGCTCCCCTGCTGCTGCTTCTCTCTCAAAATGAATAAGTATTAAAAGTAAAATACCTCTTAACTTGGTAGGGTCAGTAAATGAGGTAAATGGTTTGGCCATTTATTCATTAAGTTATTCAACACATTTCAGGCTTTAGTTTATCACTTTTTAATTATCATCTCCTTGCTAAGTATCTTATTTTGACTTTCATGCTATTGACCTTAAACATACCTGCTTATCCTTCTCTGTAGGACTTTGGTGACCCTCCTTTTCCACAGCAGTTTATTGTCTATCTGATCTAATATTACTGCTTTGAGGCTTGGGGACTTCTTACACAGAGGTGTTTTCCATGAACCTGGATAAACTCAGAAGCAAGTTCTCATAAATCATTGACTTTCAACATCTCCCCACACCCCATTTCTCTGTTCATTATTCTCCATGGTCTAATGAAGTCCATTCGGTAGTAATACAGAATGAAAAGTTTCTGGTTTAAGAGTGGATTTAATTCCTTTCAACAATAGATTGAGATAAGCTTTGCTTCAGGAGACTAGATGACTCTCCTGGACCAGGTTTGCTGCTCTTCTTCCTCATTCCTCCTCCTCCTTCTCCTCCACTGAGTGTCCAAGAAGCTTGAAAGAGGATTGGTTGACAAGAAAAGGTCATGAAGAAGGACTGGTTCCCAGATATTTCAAGAAAAAGTGTGGCTTGTCTTGGGCTTAAGCCCTTCTTTGGGAAATAGGAATGAGCTTTGTAGGAGACCACACACTATAGATGCCTTACAAGGTCTGGGTTACATACTAAAGCCCAGTCTGCTCTCTGTGAAGTCTGTGCAGTTTCCAAGCTGTCAGTGAAGTTTTAGTGGAACAGACCCCACTGTGGTTGAAAATGATTTGTATTATCTCTGTTGGATGAGTGGCTAGCCTAAGTTTCTACCCCAGATGGATGCTTTGCTTAATGACGGACACCAGCCCAGAGCCTTGCATCTTTAGACCTTTGATAAATGTTAAAATTTAATTGGGTGCCAAATTGTTGATGACTGAGTTGTGATTAGTTTAGTCCTAATACCTTGTAACTAAGAACTGTTACTCAGGCACAAAATGGGAAATTCTCTTATTCTGAAAATGTATGAAGTAAAAGACAAGCCTAATGGAGGAAGATAGTGACTTACCCAGGGGAAGCCTGGGTGTCCTGTTGATATTGCATTCAGTAGTTAGAGGTTCAGTTTTTAATGTGTAAGTTTGAACTCCATGCTTGGTTGTTTTTTAAAGCGTTTTAATTGAGCCTATCAAGTGGAGGTCTGAGTAACAGGGCAGAACGCACCATGTTAAATATGCTTCTCTGGAACATGGTGCACAGAATATAATGTGAGGAGCACATTGGAAAATTCCATGCTGGCCGTTCCACTTTCCCTTGGGATGGGTAGGAACAATCATGTGGACACCGTGTTGCTCCGTGCTGGGCCTGTTGAGAACCCAGTGGCTTCTCTGATGGCCATATTCCCCTGGGCTCTCCTGTTCTTCTGGTCTGTGTGGAGAGCCCTGCCTGCTAGCAGGTGTAAACTTCCTATTCTAGGGGGGCATGGACTGATTCCAGCCATCAACCAATGCTTTTAAAACCATTTTAAAACTACTAAATAAATACTAGTATCATAATTAAGAGATTCCTTAGTGTTTAATCTTAAAAGAAGTGCTTTTCTTTATGTATGTTCCTCATCTGCCTTTTGAGCTAGGTACTGGTACTGTGATCCTGGTAAGCCTAGAGATCCATGATTTCCATGATGAGCTTTGTAAATATTACTGTCTGTAAGTCCAAGAGCTACTTGAGGATCTTAGAGCTTCTTATATCACACCTGATTGTAGACCTTCAAGGGTAATTGTGTGTGTGTGTGTGTGTGTGT